>NC_083586.1:13167500-13467500 GCF_027579695.1 Neoarius graeffei
ACACACACACACACACGATACCATCCTCACACATTAGACAGTGTGCTATTCTTTCACTTTATCCTGATGTAGCAATGCTACCTTCATCAGTTACAAAGCTGATAAGCGTACACACACACACACACACACACACACACACACACACACACACACACACACACACACACACTCTGTCAGCATTACTGACAGAAACACCATGCCCTGATGAGGACAGAGAAAGTGCTCTTTCTTCTTCAGTGAGACAAATCAGTGGATACAGAAGCTCCGCCCACTGGCTTCAAGCACTAACACACACTTATGTGAATATATTCAGCAATATTCTGGCGAAAAGCACCCAAAGACACGGGGGACACACGGAGACATCACCATCCTGCACTTTGAAGTGCACTTAGCAGCTATTTGCTGGAGGAGTGTTTGCTCATACACATTGCTCTTTTCAGCTCATAAACACACACCTTTTCTTTCCATTCTGTAGGAAACACAGTGAAATAAGATAATAAACCATCACAGAAGCACAGTGGGACTCGTCTTGCAGCATGCCCACATGCTAACCATATATTTATCACTAGATCCAAGTTAGATTCCGGTATCACTTAGCAGCTATAAACAGTCATTCCCTCACTAGAATCACTTCATTCTTGCAGTTGAAGTTAATAAGATGAAAAAAAAATACACAAACTGAGAACCTTCTCTGTCCAGAAAAGTTAAAGTTGTAGCTGTTGCAAAGTTAAGTGCTGAGATTGGAGACGACTTCCATGAATGTGAAATAAACACGTCCTTATAGAAAGCTTCACCATATCAGTGACTGCACAAGTTACACATTGCACTAAGGTTGTAACTGAAAATGAGAACAATACTTGGATTGAAAAAAAACCCAAATACAGGTATGAATGAATAGGAGGTGCACTATTTATTTATTTTTTCATCTATTGTCAGTCGTATGCTCCAGCAGCCTGACCTCAACACTGCCTTACTGAACTCCAAAATACCACATCCTCTACAAACAGCCCAAAATTCATGAAAGAAATACACTTTTATTTATGAAGCCACAGCTCCACATAGTACATATAGACCTATACACTGTAGAATTACCGAACATGGATCAAATGAACGTTTCAAAGACTGGTTTATTAACTGGTCATTACAACATGTGAGAGCATCTAGCTAGAGCACCTTCTGCTAGCTATGACTTTTCAAACTGCCCTCCAATTCCCCCCCCCACACACACATGAAACCCCAATGTATTCATCTGCGCTGCACATAAACTAGTGCCATTACAACACATCTCCCTTTCGTTGAGTCTGTTAAGACATGTAGAACATTAATACTTCTAAAACAGTTAAAAGTCAACTTGGTCAATATTCTTACCACTGTAACATTACATTTTAAACATTACTTATTCCATAATGCATTCTACATTGTAAATCTCATAACACATTGTATTCACTTTCAAAGAACATTTGCATTGTCAATCTCTTTTTTTTTCAATAGAACAGGCAAATTCAACAGTTACGATTGACACATACTGTAGCTACACATATTCCCCATATCTGTCTGGTGGTTTCACTGCTCGGCCACTGCTTCTCTGAGTCTCTGGAAACACAGGCACAGTGGGACTGGGAATGACTGGACCTTGATCACCTTGGGTAAGTATGTCAGCTCTTGGGTAAGTCACTAGTGTGTCACTGTCCTTGTTTGTGTGTGTGTTACTACCCAACAGAACCTGTTCTTGTTGAGGAGCCTGTGGGCCCCCAAAGATGGGTCTGAGGTGATGTCTGTTTCTCTGCAGCTCTCCCTGCTCGGTCTGTACAATGTACGACTGTGGAGTGTGGCACTTCTTCACCACAGGAGCACATTTAGTCCATCCCCTCTCATTGTCCAGCTTTACTGAAACACGGGTTCTGGGCTGAAGTTCAGGTAATGGTCTGGCTTTGTACCTGGCATTGTAGGTTTGACTGTAGTGCAGCTTGGCACGGCTGTCAGTCTGTCGCACTTTCTGCAGGTCCGGCCATGCAGGCTGCAGGTTCTCCTCCAAGGTAGGCAGTGTAGAGCGGATCTGTCTGCCCAGCATCAGCTATGCAGGGCTAGCTCCTGTTGCCTGCAGTGGCGTTACTCTGTAGGATAACAAAGCTAAAGCAGGATCAGCGTGTCAAAGGATCTGCTTGGCTGTCTGCACGGCTCTTTCTGTTTCTCCGTTGGCCTGTGCATAGTGAGGGCTCATAGTTGTGTGCCTAAAATCAAACATTTTGGCAAATTGTGCAAAAACAGTCCCTGAGAATTGAGGCCCATTATCAGTTATGAGTTCCTTTGGACAGCCCCACCTGGTGAAGATATGCTTCAGGCTGGCTATGGTTGTAGCGGTTTACATGTTAGTTAGGTGAGCAATTTCAATGTACCTTGAAAAGTAATCTACCACTACCATAAAGTTATCCTTTTTCCACTGGCAAATGTCTGCTGCCACCTTCTCCCATGGGCGGCCTGGGAGTAGCGTACAGATCAGAGGTTCCCTCATCTGAGTAGGTTTGATCTCTTGGCATATGCTGCAAGTGCTGACAGTCTCTTGTACCTGTTTGCTTATGCCAGGCCACCACACACTACATTTAGCTTGCTCACGGCACTTAACAATCCCTTGGCAGCTGTCGTGTATGTGTTCCAGTATTTCAGTTCTCATGTTTTGGGGTATCACTATTCTATTGTTGTACAACACTAGCCCTTGTGACAGAGTCAGATGGTCACGGTGAGTATAGTAAGCTTTTACCTTCGGTGGCACGTTGGCTGAATACTGTGGCCACCCACCCAGGATGTAGCATTGCACCAACTATAGCTCTTCATCCTGTAGTGTGTGCTGTTTGACCATGTCAAGCTTGCTGGGAGAGATAGGCCATGCCTCACGAACAGCCTCCTCGTACGCCTCCAGCTCACTGGTCAACTCTGCGATGTCCTGCGTCATCTCTGGCTGAGGATGTCTAGAAAGGGTGTCTGCAATGACCAACTGCTTCCCTGGAACAAACTCAGCTTTTGGGTTATAACGCATCATACGGAGCAGCAGTCTCTGACATCTCATTGGTACTGAGTCTAGGGCTTTACTGTTAATGAGTGGTTTGTGGTCACTCTGCAAAGTGAATGTGTCCAGGCCATACAAGTACCTAGAGAATTTTTCACATACCCAGACTGCTGCAAGACATTCTTTTTCAATCTGCACATAGCGCTTTTTGGCATCAGTCATTGTCCTGGAGCAGTAAGCTACTGGTTTCAATTGTCCATCATATAATTGCAGTAAAACCCCACCTAGCCCATAACTGCTTACATCAGCACTGACTACTGTGTCTTTCTTTAAATCAAAGAATGCTAAAACAGGGGCCTCAGTGACTAACTGTTTCACCCTCTTAAAGGCCTCCTGTTGTGCAGCACCCCAATCCCACATTACCTCCGTCTTTAACAAGTCTGTGAGTGGCTTGGTGACTTCTGACAGGTTTGGAAGACACCTGCCAAGGTAGTGAATCATGCCCAGGATTCTCCTGAGCTTGTGCACATTGTTGAGTGGTTGCAGCTGGGTGATGGCTTGGACTTTGGTCTCGTTGGGTCGGATTCCATCCTCATCAATACAGTGGCCCAGGTAGTTGAGCCGTTGCTGACGTAGCAGGCACTTGTCATTGTTCAACTTTAATCCGGCTCTTTTCAATGTGTCAAGGGCTTTCTGGAGCCTCTCCTTATGAAGCTCGGTGGTCTCTGCATAAATAAGAATGCCGTCTATGTATGTAGCCACCCCCTCTAGATCCTTCAAAAGTTCAGTCATTTCTCGCTGATAGATCTCGGGTGAGCTGGTGATTCCGAAAGGGAGTCTATTAAAGAAAAACCTTCCAAATGGTGTTATAAATGTAGTTAACTTGGCACTCTCGGGATCCAGTGGTATCTGCCAGAAACCACTAGCAGCGCCCAGCAGTGAGAAGACTTTTGCATGAGCCAGCTTAGGCAGAATGTCATCAATTGTGGGCAGTATATATTTCTCCCTCTTCACTGCTCTGTTCAAGTTCTTTAAATCCACACATATCTGGATCTGCTCTTTGTTTTTCTTTGGTACTGCTACTATAGGTGCACACCACTCTGTTGGTTCTTTAATTTCAGTGATCACACCACTGGCCACCATACGATCTAGCTCTTCCCTAACTTTAGAGAGCATAGACACAGGCACACGTCTTGCCATTGAAACACTGTAAGGCACTGCATCTTCTTTCAATGTTATCTTTACTGCCTTTACTTTCAGCAGTCCTACATCAGAAGACGGATAAGGGGTATTCTGCTCTTTCCATTCAGCAATACATTTAACTAGGCCCATAGCCACTGCAACATTTCTTCCTAGAAGGTGACTGCCATCCTCTCTTATCACATGCACCTTGAATCTGAATTGCTTCTTCTTTAGCATAGTGTTTGCTATGAAATAGCCTAGACAGCTCAGCCTGCCTCCTGGGCTATCAAGTGCAGTGTCAACTTTCTTGAGCTTTGGCTTGTTTTCCATTTAAGCTAAAAGTCTTTTCAGATATAACACTTGTATCTGCCCCAGTATCGATTTTAAAGTTCAAAAGTATTCCTTGAATTGGCAGTTTTACAGTCCATGCATCACTGGAGTCAGTTACCTGTGTTATTTCGCCAAGGAACGGTGTCTGGCTCTGACCGTTGTCATCTGCATACACACTGACCTCGTTGACAATGAATGAATGGCACACAGAAGCATAGTGTTCCGTCTTTTTGCAGGTGTGGCATTCCACGTCCCTTGCTGGGCATCTGTCGCCTTTTATATGATGTTTCCCGCATCTGTAACATCCATTTCCCCTCCTATCTGGCGCTGGTTTCACGTTGTTCCCCTTGCGCTGAATGTGGTGGCGCTCCAGTTTAGCTGTAGTCCTGTGTTGCCCCCTCTTTGCAACTTCAGTGAGCTGCGTGCGGCTGCTAGCACACGCGCCTTGCTCGCTAACATGTCCTTTCACTTGCTCTGACTGTCTTACTAACTCGACCGCTTTGTCAAGAGTTAAGTTGGGTGTTAACTGCAACTTTTCAGAAAGTTCTTTATTGAGTATGCCCACTACTAACCTGTCGCGGACATTTTCATTTTTAACGTCAGCAAAGGAGCATGTATCTGCCATCTCATGCAGGCTTCTTATGTACTCCTCGGCGCTCTCGCCATGTTTCTGTACTTGCTGATGAAAGCGGGCTCGCTCGTGAATGACGTTCACTTTGGGCACGAAATAATTGTCAAGTTTGCCCAACACAGTCTCATATTTATTCTCGTCACCCCTCTGATCAAATTGGAATGTCTTGAAAACTTGTTCAGCTTCCTTTCCCAATGAATATAGCAGTGTACAGACCTGTACCTCTCCGGTTTCTTTATGAAGTTTCGTTGCTATCCTGAAGCGTTGGAAACGTTGGCGCCATTCCGGCCACAGTTGAGGTCGAGAAAAATCAAAATTTTCAGGAGGTGGAAACTTGGCCATCTTCTTAGACTTCTGACACCATGTAGAATTACTGAACGTGGAGCAAATGAATGTTTCAAAGACTGGTTTATTAACTGGTCATTACATGTGAGAGCATCTAGCTAGAGCACCTTCTGCTAGCTATAACTTTTCAAACTGCCCTCCAATTCCCCCCCACACACATGAAACCCCAATGTATTCATCCGCGCTGCACATAAACTAGTGCCATTACAACACATACACTGTCTTTCATCTTGTCTAGCTTTGCTGAAACATACAACTGTGTGTCATCAGCATAACAGTAGAAGCTAATTCCATGTTTATGAATTATATTACCCAGAGGTAGCATATATAAAGAAAAAAGAAAGAAAAAAAAACAGTGGGCCTAAAACAGAACCTTGCAAAACACTAAACATTACCTTAGTATGTGCCAAGACAACACCATTTACAACCCCAATTCCAAAAAAGGTTAGGATTCTGTGTAAAATGTAAATAAAAACAGAATGTGATAATTTGCAAATCACTGAAACTCAATATTGTATTGAAAATAGTACAAAGACAACATCAAATGTTGAAACAGAGAAAAAAATTGAGGGGTGGGGGTGTCTTTTTTGAATATATGCTCATTTTGAATTTGATTTCAGCATACATGTTAACCTATACGGAATTTTATACGGATTTGATTCAATAAACATAGTATATGGGCGTATAAATAAAGTTATACAGATTCTTTAAAAAAACTTCAATATTTATTTAGAGCTATAATCAATTCCCACGATGATAAGAGTGCATAACATTTACAGACGTACTGTACACCACAGACAGCCAGTAAAGAGTCTTATGAAATCGCGCATTATCTTGTGGTAGCAAGACTTCGTTCCACTTTTGATCATGCGCACACCGCATTGCGAGAATCCCGCCAACCGTGAAGTCATAGATAAGCATAGATGCCGCCTTCTGCGTAGAATCATATGTCATCCTCGCCGCCATATTGGATGTGGCAAAGTGGAGATTCTTCAACCATCTCTGGTATAGCGTCTAGACAGTAGCCGAGAATAAAGATGCCTCATTCATGTGCTGTGTTTAACTGTACCAACAGGTTTACCGTCCAAACGAGATCACATGGGATTACCTTTCACAGGTGAGACTGGAAAAATACTTTTCATTGTATTTGGTCATTATAACGTAATTTAACGAACAGATTTTCCTGACTTTGTGGCTAATATGAAGTCTCGTGCATAATAGCCGCTCGGTGAAACCTGTCTCCAAACAACGAAGTATTTCCTTCGTAACTATGCTGATAACACTTTGTGTTTTTGTCAAACATTGGAGCTTTGTATTCATTCTGAAGGTTTATTGTTATTAATATTGAATAAAAAGTAACTGGGATATATCATTGTTAATTATCATTCAAATTTTAGGTAAATTATTTAAATTTGCATCTTATATGGATTTTATAAGGGAAATACGGATTTTGGAGGTTGGTTATACAGGTTTGATTGACCAAAGGTTGACATGTATGTTTCAGCAACACATTTTAAAAAAGTTCGGACAGGGGCATGCTGACCATGGTGTTGCATCACCTCTAATTTTAACAATACTCTGTAAATTTTTGAGAAATGATGTATGTTGAAGTAAGCAGAGAAATGAGAAATGTTATAGTTTTGAAAGAGTTTTGAAAGTAAATGTTTGAGAAATGAAGAGACCAGTTGCTGTAGTTTTGAAAGAGAAAGGTTGTCCCATTCTTGTCTGATGTAGGATTTCAGATATTCAACAGTTCAGGGTCTCCTTTGTTATATTTTGAGTTTCATAATGCACCAAATGTTTTCAATAGGAGACAAGTCTGGACTGCAGGCAGGCCAGTTTAGCACCTGGACTCTTTTACCATGGAGCCATGCAGTTTTAATATGTGCAGAAAGCAGTTTGGCATTGTCTTGCTGAAATAAGCAAGGCCTTCCCTGAAAAAGACATCATCTGGATGGCAGCAGTATGTATCATTCAGCATTAATGATGCTTTCCAGATGTGCAGGCTACCGACCATATGTCATGTGCACTAATGCACCGGGATGATCCCTCTCCTCTTTAGCCTGAAGGATGCAGTGTCCATGATTAAAAATAAATAAATAAATAAATAAATACAATAAAATTTCGATTCATTAGACCACAGAGCAGTTTTCCACTTGGCCTCAGTCCATCATAAAAGAGCTCGGGCCCAGAGAAAATGGCGGTGTTTCGAGATATTGTATATATTTGGTTTAACTTGCATTTATGGATGCAGTAATTAACTGTTTTCACAGACAATGATTTTCTGAAGTGTTCCTGAGCCCATACAGTGATTTACACTACAGACACATGTCTGCTTTTAATGCAGTGTCCCCTGAGGGCCTGAAACTCACAGGCATCCAATGTCAGTTTTCAGCCTTGTCTCTTGCATACAGAGATTTCTCCAGATTCTCTGAATTTTTTAATGGTATTATGTACCATAGATGACGTGATCCCCAAATTATTTGCATTTTTACATTGAGGAACATTATTCTTAAATTGTTGCATTGTTTGCCCACAAACAGTCTTTCACAGAGCAGTGAACCCCTCCTCATCTTTACTTCTGAGAGACTCCACCTCTCTGGGATTTTTTTTTTAATACCCAACTGTGTTACTGACCTGTTGCCAATTAACCAAATTAGGGTTGTTTTTTTTTTTTACATTACACAACTTTTCCAGTCTTTTGTTGCCCTGTCCCAACTTTTTTTTAAATATGTTGCTGTCACTAAATTTAAAATGAGCACAGTTTTTCAACAAGCAAGAAGATTTATCAGTTTCAACATTTGATATGTTGTCTTTGTGCTATTTTTAATGAAATACAGGGTTTCCATGATTTTCAAATCATCACATTCTGTTTTTATTTACATTTTACACAGTTTTACACACATTTTTTTAACTGGAGTTGTACATCAATAAACTGATTATAATCAGTCACATAAGACCTGAGGCAGGAGAGGGCTGTTCCTTTCACGCCAACAACATTTTCTTGCCTATCAAGGAGAATGGTATGATCAGTGGTGTCAAAAGCTGCACTAAATTCAAACAACACAAGCAAGGAGGCACAACCCTGATCAGAGGACAGTAGTAGGTAATTTATTACTTTAACCAGTGCTGTCTCTGTGCTATGATGAGGCCTGAATCCTGACTGATACATTTCATGAATGTGATTCCTATGTAGGTATGGGCATAACTGCTGTGTTACAGCCTTTTCTAGGATCCTGGAGATAAAGGTAGTGCTTGCTCTCTGTGCTGAGCTACCCAAATACAAGATTTTAAATCTTTTTTAAAAAATATTAACTTATATGATCTTTGTACATGTTTGTCATTATTAACAGAAAATCTTCTGCAATGAAATGCTGTTTAAAGGATGCCATTTTGACTCACAGCAACACTATAAGTGTGTCCTATAGCTTTGTAGTCAAATCAGATAGTGTAAAAAACCTGAAGACTAAAGTAAAATCTGGGTTGCTTTTAGTTGGTGACACAAATCCCTGATGTGGGTGGAATACTGAAGCACGGCAGGTGGGAAGTGATGTTAACACAGTGCTTTATTTTCAGTTTTCATGGTTGCTTTTCAGTGCCACTAATCTCACTTATTTGCTCACACACACACACACACACACACACACACACACACACACACACACACACACACACACACACACACACGTGCTCGGGTTGGGAGCGCTCCACTCTCGTCGCTCTCTCCCTCCTTTCTACCTTCCATCCTCACTGCAAAATACACACAGACACAACATTAATTGCCAACAGGTGTAATAACTTTACCACTCACCTTCCCTGGCCCCGCCCTTCATTCACAAACCGATGCTTGGCCATGCCCCCACTGCCACATACCCCCACCACCCGACTCAGGCCAGGGAGCCGTCCAGCCTGCAGCTGACACCCCCCCCAAATGGGACAGGAAGTCTGCCACCACCATCTGTGCCCCCAGCCTGTGGATCACCTCGAATTTAAATGGCTGGAAGGCCAGGGGTTAAATTGGGCCGGGGCTGTCCGGGGCTGAGCCCCGGCACATAAGCTCGGAGTGGATGGCATATGATCACGCACACATCAAAAGCAACAAACCCTTTTCACGATTTTGAGTTCTGAATAATTAAATATCGTTTTATTAATCAATAAACCCATGACTTTTATGAGATAGATCATAGTTTTCCTGATAACAAGACGACCTGTCAAAGCTATTTAGAACAGAACTTGTGATCAGAGATTCTGGTTTCTGGAACACTGCGTGGGTTGCCAATTCCGCTTTTTATAAGTGACTTTGGGGTTTCTTTTTTTGTGAGCTCGCTTTAAAAAAAAATCAGAAGTCGTGGTTTGCGGGTTTTTGGGCTTGTGTTTCAGCGTTGTGACTTGTTTATAATTTTCTCCGTACACCGTCTCCCCTTTTACCTGCATACGATCCTAATCCATCAGAGGTGCTTGAACGAACTGTCTGTGCATTTGGCGAGTTCAATTTCCATAGTCCCCAGTTATCGACAGAAATTAGCCAGGGGGAAGGGGGAGATGTCAGTTAAAGTTAGCTACTGAGATTGACCAAATGTTGAGCCTAACGTTGCCTCAAGTTAGCTACCTTTGGCAAACATAAACAAAACACTCGTCTTGTGCTCTAGTCATTATCATATTTTTTATTATTAAAAACAAAATATCAAATAATACTGAAGAGGGGAAAAAATAATACTAATCTAAATATGTTGTGTTTTTATTTTTAGACAGTATGTGTTTAGCAAAACACATACTGTCTAAAAATAAAAACACAACATATTTAGATCAGTATTATTTTTCCCCTCTTCAGTATTATTTGATATTTTGTTTTTAATAATAAAAAATATGATAATGATTATGTTCACTGTATTGTTAATATTATTAGTGTTTTATTATTTATTGTTAATATTTAATTTAATGTTAATTTATTATTATTTATTGTTAATATTATTAGTGTATTATTAGTGTAATTATTATTGTTATTATTATGTATTCAATTATTTATTTGGCGTGTGGTGCTTTTTGTATTGTCTAGAACATACATAAGATGAGCATATTAGAGCAGCAAAATAGAAGCACAATCATTTGAATGCAGCAAAACTTTTGCTGCATTCAAATGATTGTGCTTCTATTTTGCTGCTATAATATGCTCATCTTATGTATGTTCTAGACAATACAAAAAGCACCACATGCCAAATAAATAATTGAATACATAATAATAACAATAATAATAAATGCTTCCAATGTTATAGTGTTAGGCTCCAGCTTGCCTGCGACCCTGTAGAAGGATGAAGCGGCTAGAGATAATGAGATGAGATGAGATGTTATAGTGTTGTTTGTATTTGGTTGCATCCACTGCATGAATATATTTGATTGACAATTTGACTGACAGTGTTTTGGCATATTTAACATTTATCCTCCAAAATAAATCAACTGTTTTGGTTTAAGATTGTGCAAGCCTTCAAATTTTCTCACTGAACATTTCTCCTTCACATTTTTCACCTGTAGGCATGTGACAAGATTTAACATGATATTGCTCAACCTACCTCTGTAAAGTCAGCTAACAACTTATTAAAATGCACCAGAATTCAGCAAATAACATGTATGATAATAAAAAACTTCTGGGGGAGGACCCCCAGACCCCCCACTAATCATTTCCTTCAAACCAATGTACAACAACCTGTACAATCTGTTACATTGGCCAACCAATCTACATTCAAACTGCCATAATGTGTAGGGGGGCACTACAAGACACACATAGGCCTACAACACACAGATAAGGTGTATATCTCTGTGCAATATGATATGGTTATCAAATTAGAGGGTTATTTTCCAAAAAGTATATTGGGGCAGGGCGGCAGGGGCAGGGGCGGGTACGAGGCAGAGCCCCCCCACATAACCAATCCCAATTTAACCCCTGTGGAAGGCGATATACTAATGGGTGATCCATGCATTGGCATCCTTCATGCGGTGGAGCCACTAGCCTGGGAAATCCCATGCTGCTTTGCACAATCGTTCCGATCTGAAAAGACAGCATGGAAACTATGGTCTAAAGGTTCGCCTGAGTTAGGGAGCCAATCAGAGAGTGGGGAGGGGTGGAAAGACGGTGATGCGTACTACTCGACAAACTTGTAGTTTATTTGGGACTGTTTACGGATCACATTTTACATGGCGGCGAGCAATACGAACCAAACTTTTGATCAAGCTTTAGACACTGTTCTGAATAGTTTAGAGCGAAAGTTTGTTTTAAAAAAAGAACAGCGTTTGGCGTTACAGTCTTTCTTCGCCTCTTCGTCTTCTTCGTTGCTCTAACTACGTCACCGGGTACAACTGCCATGATTGGCCATGGGCTACATATACGCCAAATGATAGACATTCGCAACGTCCAATAAACGGCCATTGACAATCGTAAACCACACCTCCCCTACGAGAAATTCAGTAGGTGGATTCCAGACCATATTTCACTTGTGATATGGTCTGGTGTTAACCAGACTATGGAGCCACTTGAGGGGTGTGCGATCCGAACAGAGGGTGAAAGGGCTGGTAACAGCCGAATAGTTAGGTATGAACCTATGATAGTAGCCAGCCAGCCCCAGGAACTGTCTCACCCCCTTTTTGGTCTTGGGCCTCAGGCAGGCCGCAATCGCTGCAGTCTTGTCAATTTGAGGATGCACCTGCCCATGGCCCAAGTGGAAACCCAGATACCATACGTCCACCCACCCAATTGCATACATTTTACATCATACAGCACACATACATTGTTTCTGTATATAATAATGTCGTCAAGATAAGCCGCTGCATAGGCAGCATGGGGGTAAAGGATCGTGTCCATGAGCCACTGGAACATAGCGGGAGCCCCAAATAACCCAAAAGGAAGCATGACAAATTGGTGTAATCTGAACAGTGTGGAAAAGGCCATTTTCTCTCAGAATAGAGGAGTCAAGGGGATCTGCCAATATCCCTTTTTCAAGTCCAGTGTCGAATAAAAGCGAGCAGCATCTAATCGATCTAGCAACTTGTCAATGCGAGGCATTGGGTACACGTCAAATTTAGACACTGTATTGACTTTTCTGTAGTCCACACAATGTCGGACCAACCCATCGGTCTTGGAAACCAGGACCACCAGGCTGCTCCAGTCACTGTGGCACTCCTTGATTATTCCCATTTCAAGCATGGCCTTGAGTTCATCCTGAACCACCTTTTTTTTGTGTTCAGGTATGCGGTAAGGGTGGCTTTGCACCACCACTCCTGGAGCGTTTCAATGTGGTGTTCTATGAGGTGGGTGTGGCTGGGAAGGGGCGAGAACACATCAGAAAATTCCTTTTGCAACCTGGCAACCTCTGTGAGTTGGGTTGGTGAGAGGTCATCTCCATGGGGGACTGGAGCAATCTGAGTCATTACTTTCGTTTTTACCTTCAGTCCCAGCTCCACCTTCTCTGGGACTACTGATGCCAATGCCATGGGGACCCCCTCATTCCAATGTTTTAACAGGCTGAGGTGGTATATTTGCAGTGCCCCATCCCTATCTGTTCGCCTCACATAGTTGACGTCCCCGATTCGACATGTGACCTCAAAGGGCCCTTGTCACTTGGTGACTAATTTGGAGCTCAAAGTGGACAGTAATATGAGTACTTTATCTCCCATGGTGAATTCTCTAAGGCACATGCCCCTGGGTTTGGCATTCTTGTGCCTGCTGCAAATTCTCCTGAGTTAAGTGTGTGAGGGTGTGGAGCTTTGCGCTGGTTGAGAACATATTGAAATTTGTTTTTACTAGGTGAAGGCCCCTCCTCCCAATTTTCCCACAGCACATCCAAAATGCCGTGTGGCTTACACCAATATAACAATTTGAATGGGAAGAAGCCTGTGGAGGTTTGCGGGACCTCTCATATTGCAAATAACAGGGGTTTGAGCCATTTATCCTAATTATGTGCATCTTCGCTTTTAAACTCATCTCATCTCATCATCTCTAGCCACTTTATCCTGTTCTACAGGGTTGCAGGCAAGCTGGAGCCTATCCCAGCTGACTACAGGCGAAAGGCAGGGTACACCCTGGACAAGTCACCAGGTCATCACAGGGCTGACAAATAGACACAGACAACCATGCATGGTCAATTTAGAGTCACCAGTTAACCTAAAGGCCCGGTCCCACTGCACTTACGGATGCAAAGAGGATGTAAAACGTAAAAAAATCTTTGCCATCCGTTGGAAAACGCTATGCATCTGTTGTGTACTCATTGCATACGTGCTTCATACGCTCTATCCATCGAGCATCCGTCCACTGTGATTTCATCCGCGCAAAAAGTTTTGAGCTGCACAAAACTTTTAGAACGGATGAACTTTCCGCCGTGTACGATGTAAATCCGCGACATATACGAGCAACAAACGTTCTATGTCCGTCATCATCTGTTAAACGTCTGCTGTATCCTCTCTGCATCCTCTGGGAATCCTCGCAACTCACATCCGCTGCAGCTGAAAACAGAAAGAGGGAGGAAAGATAAGGTACATGAAATGTCTATTCGTCGTTAGTAGCACGGAAATAGAAAGGATGTAAGCGTATGCATCTCGTATATAAAGTATTCAAAACGGACAAAGCGTTTATATCTGGGATGTATCTCATATATTTAGGATGTCTGGAGTATGTCTAGAGTATGCAGAAGGACACCTAGCGCAGTGAACGGTCTGCATCCGATATACATCCGCGCAACATGCCCTTTGTTTCCGTTAGGCATACGTGATGCATCCCCTTCATCCGCTATGCATCCGCTCTTTCTGCTATGCGTCCGCTTCTCAGTTATCACCGGTAACCCCTTCGGAGCTGTCATCCACTTCCATCCGCTTTCATCCGCTAGGCTTCCTATGAACATGCGTTTAACATCCTCGCTATATACTACCCATGACCGTTCTTTTCCGTTCTATTTTCGCCAATTTTGTCCATTTCTGGAGCGGATGAAAACGGATAGAGCCACCCCCGAAATTTTGCTCGTCCGCTGTGTCCTTTTTGCATACGTTTTGTGTCCATCGGCCAGTGGGACCGGGCCTTAACCTGCATGTCTTTGGACCGTGGGGGAAACCGGAGCACCCAGAGGAAACCCACATGGGCAGAACATGCAAACTCCGCACAGAAAGGCTCTTGCTGGCCACGGGGCTCGAACCCGGACCTTCTTGCTGTGAGGCGACAGCACTAACCACTACACCACCGTGCCACCCTCGCATTTAAACTTCCAAATTAAATTTTTAAGTGTCTGATTGAATTGTTCCACTAAGCCATCTATTTGTTGGTGATAGATGCTAGTGTGGATCAATTTAATCCCCAGTAACCCATAGAGTTCATGACATAAACATAGTGCCTTGGTCAGTCAGGATTTCTTTGGGAATCCCAACTCCGGAGATAACACAAAAGAGTGCCTCCGCAATACAGTGTGCTGAAATATTGCAGAGAGGCACTGCTTCCGGATATCACATTGCATGGTCCACTGGGACTAACATAAAGCGATATCCCCATGCTGACCGGTCTAATGGCCCAAAGACATCCATGCCAGTTCTCTCAAAGGGGTCTCGATTAGACAGAGAGGGTGCAAAGGCGCTTTTGAGGTGGCCGCTGGATTTACTAGTTGGCATTTGCAGCATGCTGCACACCAGTGATGGACATCCCTACGAATCCCTGCCAATAGAACCGGACCATTATTTGGACTAGTGTTTGATCCTGTCCTAAATGTCCAGCCATTGGATCAAAGTGAGCTGTGTGGAATCCGAGTTCCCTACAGCTATTTGGGATTAACATCTGAGTTATTTGTTGTTGGTTTGAGTGTCCTGCATCACTCAGTACAGCCTGTCTTTAATAACAGCAAAGTACAGGAAGGAGGATGTCACATTAGGCTGAAAGGGTTGACCATCGATTACTCTCACTTGGTCAAACACATGATGCAGAGTCTCATCTTGTGTCTGTTCTAATGGGAAATCCTTGGGGGAATCCCTGAGGGAGGGAGGAGGGGCGAGCTGCTCCCCACGCCGCATATTGCCCTGACATGGTGCTGACATAGATGGCTCTGTGACAGCTTCCCCAGTCAATGCCACACTGGGATCCCCCCATGATGTTTTATTGCAGGACCCACCCACTACTATACGCTCTATTAAGCCTCTAAACCCCAGCCAATCAGTTCCCAGAATCTGCGGGTGGGTGAGACATGGGTTAACCGTGGCCTTTATGCTATGCTTTTCTCCCCAAAATAGATTATGGACAGACACTCATGGATATTTGTGAACATACCTGTGCACACACAAAACCATCACCACTTGTGCTCTCCCCAATGCCTCACCTTGCACCAGGCTTTGGTGGACTGAGGTCTGATTACAGCCGGAATCCACCTTCATGATACGTATCCCCTTGAACACTCACTGGTATACGATATGTTCCAGCCCGATCTAGGGCAGTCTCTGGCACACTGGGGATCTGGACCACAGCTCCCACCTCCATCACAGAGCACTGGGCCTGGAGGTGCCTGGGCTCCATGCAGTGCCAGCATACTGGCCCAGGCTTCATCTCTGCACCGGTGGGAGGGGAGTCACTCACCTGGTGGGGAGAAGACAAAGACACAGAAGGGGAAGATAGGAGGGAGACACCATGGGTGCAGCAGGCTGCCTCTGTG
Organism: Neoarius graeffei; assembly: GCF_027579695.1. Lineage (NCBI taxonomy): Eukaryota > Metazoa > Chordata > Actinopteri > Siluriformes > Ariidae > Neoarius > Neoarius graeffei. The sequence goes on from NC_083586.1 coordinate 13,183,660, forward strand.
GTGGGGAACGGGGTGGGGTCAGGAAGATGGGAGAGGGGAGGAAGGAGAAAGAGAGAGAGAAAGAGAAGAGGCGGAATGTCTGCCTGCTGCCAGAACCGCTGCCAGATGGTCCTCTGCCAACTCGATGGCCTGATCCAGTGATGGTGGGAGGTGGCACTGGACCCACTCTGCCATTCCTTCCAGAAGTCAGGTGACAAACTGTTCCAGTGTCATCAGGTTGACAGTCCCCTTGGTATCAAGGTTCTCTGCCCTCAGCCACCACTGGCAGGCATCCCAGAGTTGTTGGCCGAATGCAAACAACCGGCTGACTTCCTCCAATGTCAGCATGCAGCAGTGTTGGTGATGTTGCTCTGGACAGCAGCCGACATGCTGCAAGATGGCTCGCTTCAAGTCAGCATAGATGTGCTGACTGTCGGCGGGGAGCTGTTGTGTGGTGAGCTGCACCTCCCCAGTCAGCAGCGGGAGAAGATGCCACCCACACACTTCAGCCGTTTGTTCGAAAAGAGCGATGAATGCCTCCGGGTTGCTGTACAGTCCCATCTTTGTCAGGATGACGTGGGGTGGCTCCAATGCGGTGGGGGTCGAGGACTCCACCGACGTGAACAGGTGCTAGAATGCCTGGCGATCTTCTTGCTGTGCCAGCAGCAAGGATTCGAAACGTTTCTCCTGCTCATTCCGTAGGATGGTTAGCGCTTGGTGCTGGCTCTGTTGGGCAGTGGCGAGGGTATGGATGAGTTCCTTCAGTAGGGATGACTCCATGGGGTGGTTCCCTTCAGTATCCCAGGTTTTGGTGCCACTGTTGCAAATCCCTGATGTGGGTGGAATACTGAAGCGTGGCAGGTGGGAAATGATGTTAACACAGTGCTTTATTTTCACTTTTCATGGTTGCTTTTCAGCATCATTAATCTCACTCATTCACTCAAACACACACACACGCTCGGGTTGGGAGCCCTCCTCTCGTCACTCTCTCCCTCCTTTCTACCTTCCATTCTCACTGCACAACACACACAGACACAACATTAATTGACAGCAGGTGTACTAACTTTACCACTCTCCTTCCTTGGCCCCGCCCTCCATTCACAAACCAATACTTGGCCATGCCCCCACTGCCACAGTTGGCTATTGTAATCAATAGTTCCTTGATTTGGGGAAGGTATTATTTTGAAAGAGACAGTGATATATAGATAGAAAATTTTCTAGAAAATTTCACACAGAGTCCAGGAGTGACCTATTCTAAACTGAAGTGATGTAGCTGAGTTTGAGGACCTGCTGAAAATTCAGGAAGTGGATAAATGTCCGGGAAACTGTTATTTGTTGTTATATTTTGTAAATGAAAAACTTCTTTTTCGAACAGCCCTGGTTTTTTTTTGTCACCTGCCGTTTTCTGGAGGCATAGTGAAGGGGTGCGCATTTCCTGAAAAAAAAAAAAGAAGCATTTCAACTTTTTGGGTTGGTAGCAATTCATTTCTCACTTGCAGTTTCATTTGTCAGATGTGATTCATCGTAGTGTGGTCTTATATTGCACCACAGAAGCTTCTCCCCTGCTGAGAGACCCAATAATAAAGCTATAAATTCTCCTTGCACAGAGTATTCATTGATATTAATTGCTGCCGTTTGTAGCCAATCAGAAGACACCCTTCTGACCTGCAGAAGATGGGATTAAAAATAGATTATTGTTTAATAGCTACATCAGGTCTTGGTTGTGCATTTAGACTTTTTGTTGTTGTTGTTGTGGTTCTGTATATTTCCTTCCTTTATCTTCTTCATAAGTGTGCACTTGAGCTTGATTCCCTCCTCATGTTGTTTCCAGAATGTGCTCATTACCAACTAGAGAAAGTGCCTGTTTCCTCCCACAGTTCTGGTCTGTGCGTGTGTGTGTGCGTTTGTGTGTGTGTGACGTGTAGAGTGATAGAAACTCACATTAACACTGAAACTAAGCCTCTGAATTATTAACAAGCTTCTCATAATTTATGAATCGTATAGACAAATATGGGCAATTATTGTAAACCTGTGAGAATAGAAGGGCGGGTCGTAATTACGCAGCCGCCGGGTGCCATGAGTTTTCTATCTCTAATGGAGACAGAAAACAAGAGTGAAATGGAGGGGAGACATTACTGTGGAAAACACGGCTGCCTTTACATCTGAGGGGAATTGGAAGCTTTTAATGCACAGAAATAGGTTGAAATTATCCTGGAAAAAAATGATAATAGAAACATTTCTCATGGTCAGTTTTTTCTTTTTGCAGCAGTGTTAGCAAGATCCTTTATTATTACAATAAAATTATTATGATTAAGGCTCTTAACTGTATCATTTGCTTTGAATAAATGCATTTGTAAATGCTTTAGCACTGAGCTCAGTCTACTTGAGGAAAGTGAAAAACTCTCATTTATTATTAAAAAACAACAGTAAAATGTTCGATAAAAAAAGCTGCAAATAAAAAAATCTGGACAAATGGCTCAGAGCATGCTGGAAAAAAATTCAGAGAAAGAAGATTGGCAAAGCATTGATATTTGCATGACCTTTGACCTTTACAGAAAGCATGTTATTGCTGTTATTTATTATACTGGTGATAATAGCTGTAGATGCCAGAAGGGCTGTATTATTCAGAAACTTTTGCCACTTTTCCATGTACACCATTTTCTAAAATTTGGACAGGTCATGGTTCTGAAGACGGAAATCCTCATTCTTGTTAAAGAGAAAGGCCAGAGGACTAGTCCGAGCTGACAGAAAGGCTACGGTAGCTCAAATAACCATTCTTTACAAATGTACTGAGCAGAAAAGTGTCTCAGAACACAAAACACTTACATGAGAGTCCAAAGAATCTTGATATCTCCTGCAATATGCAGATGGTAGGGTCAAAATTAATCTACATCTCATCATTTTGCTTGTTTGCTCTTCAACCTGAATGAGTTTGCGACTGTTTTCCCTTCAATGTTGCATTTCTGGTGAGAAAAGAAACTCATGCATATGCAAATGAGGTGGCTGTTAGAGATAATTCAGCATTACATCTCCAGAAATGATTAAACATTAAACTGCTGAAAAATTCAAGAATCAGTAAAAGCCAGATTTCACTCACTGCATGAACTTCAGCCACTAAAGGAATGCAGTAGACGCTTGAGCCACCAGTGAGAGTGTGATCATGAACATGGGGTATTCCTAATTTCATGTCAATTTCTGCTTATGTTGTGACATTAAAGCTATCAATACTGCATTTTCTGTAATTTACAATTATGCATTTTCAGAGATTCGTTTTCATCACTGGTTTTCAACAGCGGTGGAAATTTCCTTTAGTGCATTTCCATTGTTTCATTTTAATTGATTCATTTTGATCAACATAATTTTTATTGTTGCATTTTCATTAGCTCTGCCAATTTTGTTGGTGGAGGTTTTGTTTTTGCCTTTGTTTATTTGTCTGTTTTCAACTTGACTCAAAAAGTGGTGAATGGATTTTGATGAAATTTGGAGGAAAGGTGGGCCATGGGCCAAGGAACAATTGCTTAAATTTGAATGCAAATCCAGATATGTATGTGAATCCATGATCCAGGCATGTATGTGTATCTATTTATTTTAAGAAGAAGAACTTTATTTTATCACATGAACACTAAAATACAGTGAAATTCCTCTCTGCATTTAACCCATCTGAAGCAGTGAACACACACGTGAACAATGAGCACATACCCAGAGCAGCAGGCAGCTATGCTACAGCTCCCAGGGAGCAGTTGGGGGTTAGGTGCCTTGCTCAAGTAGTCTGGCTAACGCAACTTCAAAGCTCTGCGAGCATTGGTCTGGCATAGATATTAAGCCCAACCGTTTCCCAAAGCGCGTGGTTGACCCGCCTCCCTGAAATGCCTCAGTTTGCTACTGGTCGAAGCCAGAAAAGGCTGTGACGAAGCTTAAACCAAACACATCACTCTTTCCTCTGACGTATGTGACGCGACGGAAACTTCGCAACAGCCCCCCGTGTTGCGTCACACTTAGGATGGGCGGGCCCAGGCTAGCTAACTGGTAGATTAAACTCTTACCGAAGCCGGTCGGGAGCAAGGCAAAAACGTCCTTCTTTTCAATAAATACCTCCAGGGCTGCTCTTTGCTCCGTTTTCAATGAGAACTTTCCATTGAATGCTTTCAATACAGCATCTACCGCTGTGTCAAAGGCTTGCCGCTGCTCCATGTTCGTAATGTTTCTAGTGAATGAAGCGCTTCCGGCATAGATTCTGTAAACAATCTATGGCTTCCGGTCGCAGTTCTACTACGTCACTGCCTTGAACACGCCTCTACCCAGGGCCGTTGGGGATGCTCAAAGTTGATTGGCTCCTGATTTTTCGGGAGTTTGGAAGAGCTGGAGATAGCTTGCCTTGCCAGACTAAGTTCGCAACAGCCCCCTGTGTTGCGTCACACTTAGGATGGGCGGGCCCAGGCTATTGCTCAAGGGCACTTTGGCCCAAGGCCACTCCATGTTAGCTTAACTGCATGTCTTTAAACTGTGGGGGAAACTGGAGCACCCAGAGAAAACCCACACAGACACAGGGAGAACATGTAAATTCCACAAAGAAAGGCCCTCATCAGCCACTGGGTTCAAACCCAGAACCTTCTTGCTGTGAGGTGACAGTGCTAACCACTACACCACCATGCCACCCTTTTCCCTTCCAACGTAAATCACAGTAGTGAACAGATTTTGATGACATTTGGAGGAAATGTGGGCCATGGGCCAAGGAACAATTGCTTAGATTTTGATGCAAATCTGGATATATATGTGAATCCAGGATACAGATATACTGTATATGCAGAGCCAGGATCCAGATATGTATGTGGATCCAAGATTTTTTTTTTTGCTTTTCTCAATGTAAATAAAAAAGTAGTGAACAGATTTTGATGAAATTTGGAGGAAAGGTGAGCCATGGGCCAAGGAACAATTGAGTACTGATGCAATTTATGCAAATCAAAGCAAATCTGGATGTGTCTGTGGTTCCAGGATCCAGACTTGTATGCAGATCCAGGATTTTTTTTTAACTTTTCCTAGTGTAACTCAAAATGTAATGAACAGATTTTGATGATATTTTGAACAAAGGTTGATCATTGGATAAGGAACAAGTGAGTACATTTTGGTGCAAATCAGGAAGTGTATGTGAATCCAGGATCCAGATTTTTATGCAGATCCATTTTTTTTTGGGCTGTTTCTAATGTAACTCAAAATGTAGTGAACAGATTTTGATGAAACTTGGTCGAAAGAAGGATAGATTACATTTTGATGCAAATCCAAATATGGATATGTGGCTTGGTGGAGGTATGCACTCTACCAAGTGCCCTTCTAGTTAATGCATTTTTCACTGCTTGAATTTTTTTTAATAAAGCCATTTTTCCCCTCTTTTGCATTTTCATCAACGTAATTTCCTTAATGAATTTCTGCTGATGTATTTGCACTCAGTGTGTTAAATCGTCCTCATTAGCCTTTGTTTGCTTGGAGTGTGCACGGGGGAAAAAAAAGAGTGATGAATTAAGCACTGAACAGCTGATTAAAAATGCATTGCTCAGATTAATGGTGGTGCGTGTGGTTTTACACTTCAGTTCCCACACAGTTTTAGCTGCAAATGTGTGAGAGTTATTAATGTGACCGAGGTTCTATTGGACTCCACAGCGTCTCCTAAGATCACAAGCAGAACTGCAGCTATTTTTAATCACAAAAATAATTCATATCCTTAAAGTCTTAACCTGTTAATGACTTAAATATGTGTAATCATCAAGCGACAGCAGTGGTATCCTGTATGTTTATGTATTGAAATTGCTCTCGGATCTGTTTCAGGCCCACTTTACATGGGGACGGTCTGAAACAAAAACCCAAAAGTACGTTTTCGTTTTCACTTTTTTCCGCGTCTACACGACCGTTTTCAAGGAGGAAATCTGCATCTATACAGTGATGCATAAATGTGTGGAATTCAATTGGATGTGCATGCCAGGCGGCTAGGTGGTGCTGTGAAAGACCTCCGCTATGTCTGCACGCATGCGCAACGTCTTCCGTCTTGTCTGATCTGCACATCTGCGCCGCGAAAGCTTTGACTACTCTGGCTATGGTAAGTAAGAAAGTAAGTAAAAAAGTAAGAGCATACTATACCTGCCTCTGTTCATTAACAGTATATGTGCAGATTAGGTATAGATGTTCAAAGGACTCCTGGACGTTTATTAAAGCTGCCAGAGCAGCTTGAAGGTCCGTTGGATCGATGTAATCAGACATGCTCTTACTTTTTTACTTACTTTCTTACTTCCCGGGCTGGCATGTACAGTATATGACATATATGACGTAAACACATACCCGACGTGAGCAGATCCGAGCAGAGTTTCGCGTATTGGGTAGTTTAGACGGATATGCAACGGGGGCTGTTTTTAACTTATCCACTCTGGAAGGCGTTTTCAATTTTTTCCGTTTTTCAGCCTCGGAAACGCCGTCCCCGTGTAGACGAAAGGCACTTCCGATAAAATATTTAGTCGTTTTTACCCGACAGCATCCTCATGTAAACGGACCCTCAGTCTGATTATTCAACTAAAATATCTAAAACTAAAAAAACGGGTTTAATTATATTTTAAGTTGTGTGATTAGTCTTATGTAAATATTAATGCTTTGTTTAACGTGTTAGATTGCTTATTTTAAGTTGGAAAAAGTCAGAAAAACTTTGTGCAGGACTGAGTTGAATCCTTAAACACACATTTAATTATAGTCTCCCTCCACACACACACACAATTTGATGACCTCAGTTAGTTTTACCCTGCAGCAAGTGCTTTAACCTTTTGTATTGTCATGTGAATTGTTTCTGGTTTTTTTGGGGGGATGGGGGGGTTGTTGAGCGGTTAATTCCCATCATGCCCCGAGGTGACACACAAACGACATGCTCTGAGCTACAATTAAAAATCAAACGTGTTTACAAAACCTGTTCTACTGTGAACAATCAATATTTCTTGGCATGCTGAGGAGCCACAAGGCAAACCATGGCAATCACACACACACACACACACACACACACACACACACACACACACACACACACACACACCTATGCAATGTGCATTCGGAGGGGTTCAGAAGCCTACAGCCAGTCAGAGTGCCCGAGGTGAAACGATTCATTTTCCTTTCTCCTCGTTGGCTATTTTTCACTCTTGTTGGTGTAAAGTGTGTGACATGTTCTGCCCGGCAGATTAAATGATTAAATGTGTAAAGCAATGGCTAGAATCTCAGCGGGACGAATTAGTGCTCACATCAAAGTGTAGATTAGACCAAGCAGAGTTCTTCTTTTGGTTCTCCTTCAGGACAGGAGCTTCGCCCCCGTAATGTTACAACACAATGTCAAGGTTTTTATAAGTCTCTGCTTTTAACTGCAACCCTCTCAGTTCCCTGCGGAATGCTCCGAGCTGCATACGTGATCACAGTTCCAGACTCTGCAGTTGGGGCTATGTGCTGTTCGGAGCTGTTTGAACTGCTGACAGCATTTTACACAAGGACATGATCATAGTCAGGACCATACCGATGGGTTTGTGTGTCCATCGTCAAGATAATGACCCTGACATTCACTGAACTGGTGCACAAAGCACAGCTGAATTCTTTCCTTTATTTATGTTACTTCTGTATCTTGAAATGTTTATTTATATGAATAAACATATAAAAAAAGTATGGCAAGCACATTTAGTGTAAACAGATCATTCAGAAACTAATACAGAGCACAAAAACAGAGCACATGCTCATTTGAGCTAAGACCTTTTTTTCTCCCTAATTTAGTCATGGCTAATTCCCGCCCACCAGACAAATCTCTCCTATCAGATGACAGCTACCCACCAGAGAGGGCAAAGGTCCATATCTTTTCAAGGTCCACATCTTTTCAAACTGCTGCTTGGACAACATTAGGGGGTGGTGTAACGCATTCAGAGAAAAGTGCAATCCACCCACTTCTGTATGCACATGTTCACAGATGCCCATGATTGGCTATCATCACTCTAATTGATGGGGAGACAGAGAGAGAGAGAGAGAGAGTTATGCCGCCCTCCCTTCCTGAGAACACAGGCCAATTTTGCTCACTTGATCTCCCAGCCTTGGATGGTTGCTGCATCACCGGGATGATAGCACGAATGCTTTTCTGTTGTGCCACTCAGGAGCCTTAGATCCAACACTTTAAAGGAAATTCATGATTTCACAATCACTGTTTACATGCACAAAATATTCTCGTTTCAAAATAACCCTTATTCGTAAAAAGACAATATTCCTACTAAGCTGTTACATGCCTATATGGCTAATATTCTCATTTACATGTGGCCATGCACACTCTGGTTTTCTGATTTGTGACAAGAGGCCGTGTCCCGCAAAATGCCATAAAATCCTAACTGTGACGCATATTCCAAATTGTGTGAATATGTATGTAAACATAATGAAGGAACAGACAAAAAAAATGTAGCTACTATAAGCAAACAAAAAGCTAATTAATAGACTATAAACTATGGCAAAACCAGGAAAATTTTGCCAGCTAGCAAATTATTATACATTTTAGGAACCTAGTTAATATGGTAGCTAGCTTTTTTTTTTTTTAAAGATTTTGAACAATGTAGCTAGCTAATACTAGTATCTCTATAAACTCTAGCTAGCTTGAGTTAATGTAGTAAATTCAACATGTAATGGTACACAGGTTACTATGGATGGACACCATCTTATCAATATTATTTGACTAAAATTGTTAGCTTTTAGGGCGGCACGGTGGTGTAGTGGTTAGCGCTGTCGCCTCACAGCAAGAAGGTCCTGGGTTCGAGCCCCGGGGCCGGCGAGGGCCTTTCTGTGCGGAGTTTGCATGTTCTCCCCGTGTCCGCGTGGGTTTCCTCCGGGTGCTCCGGTTTCCCCCACAGTCCAAAGACATGCAGGTTAGGTTAACTGGTGACTCTAAATTGACCGTAGGTGTGAATGTGAGTGTGAATGGTTGTCTGTGTCTATGTGTCAGCCCTGTGATGACCTGGCGACTTGTCCAGGGTGTACCCCGCCTTTCGCCCGTAGTCAGCTGGGATAGGCTCCAGCTTGCCTGCGACCCTGTAGAAGGATAAAGCGGCTAGAGATAATGAATGAATGAATGAATGTTAGCTTTTAGCAGAAGTGATCGGGATATTCACGGATGGCCACTATAACAATCTGGACGTCAGCGACTAGTAAGCATGTGATGATTAAAACACAACATGTTTAATATGTAACAAGACGCCATATGCCATTTCCTCTTCATTCTCTCCATACTCTGGTTGTGTGATCGATTGCTCTGGTCTGACAAAACAGCACATCTCCTGCAGCAGGAGGAGAATCTCAGGTTATCATGATTCCAGATGAGTGATATGACATCACTTCCTGTCTGATTTATTAATAGTGTATGTGTGTGGATTTACACTGAGATTAACTGTAACTACACACTGATTATTATTCAGGAAAAGTTGTTTCATCTCTCTCACTCACTCACACACACACACACACACACACACACACCATCCTGAGGAACTGATCAGCTCAGATCACGGAGATTCTCATCTATTATTTGGTGTGTGTGTGTGTGTGTGTGTGTGACAGACATTATCATGAATGAAAATTGCGTGCCTGTGCATATTGAACTCATTTCACAGGCGCAGTGTGTGTTATGGGGAGTGTGTGTGTATGGAACGTGTTTGTGTTATAATGCTGTTCGCTTTCCGTTTACAAGCACAGCAGGGAATGCAAAACTGAATATTACATGATTTTTATTCCCAACATTTTTATCTGCTGATGATAAAGTCACTGCATGTGGGGAAAAAGCACATAAACACTTAAGAGTGAGTGAGTGAGAGAGAGAGAGAGAGAGAGAGAGAGAGAGAACAAGACATAAAGAGATACAAAATTAACACCTGACTTACAGTTTTTCGACATCTTCAGGACAGAGGCGTTTACACGGTCCAGTTTCTTTTTGTCTTAACAGAAGACAAAAAAAGGAGGGAAAAATTGAAAAGTTGAACCTGGAAAAAACTGAAACAGTACCATCAATGGATTGTGTCAGGTATGCGAGGTAGGCGGATGTAAGTGCCGAAGCAGTATAATAACAGTGATGTTTATTTACAGTGAGTAAATACACACACAGGCAAACAATCCAAAACGGCAGGCTAGATCAATAACATGAAACAAGCAAAGGGTCAGGTGAGGCACAAACAGGATATCAGAGGCAAAGTGAGAACAAGAAACAGGCACAGGAATCAGGAAATCAAGAACATGGGTAGAAAGGCTCAGTAACGTGTACTGATGTAATACTTCATGATGATTATGCATCAGCACAGTCCTTAAATAGGTGCACACATAGCTCCTTAATTAAATTCAGGTGTGCCTCATTAACAGCGCATGTGCTGGAGTCTGCTCGACACACGCGCAGCTTGAGGCGTGCCTTCAGGTGCACAGAACCCCCTCCCAAAAAGCTCCCACTGAGAGCAAAAATCCATCATGCTTGGCCCTGGTGGGGGTTCAGGCTCAGGCCCAGGACAAGACTTGGATTCTTGACTAGGAGTGGGCTAGAGCTTGGGGCTTGACTTGGGCTCTGGGCCGGAATCATGTTCAGACTCTGGATTTGACTTGGGTCCTGGACTTGGCTCAGACCCAGGACTGAAGGTGGACTCAAGCTCCGGTCTGGATTTGAGCTCTGGCGATGACTTGAGCTTTGGGCTGGACTCTGGCACCAGCTCAGAAGATGACTCAGGCTTGGGCTATGGCTTGGACTCAGGGCTGGACTCGAGCTCTGGAGACAACTTGAGCTCTGGGCTGGACTCTGGCTCCAGCTCAGGAGATGACTCAAACTGGAGTTCTGGAACTGGCTTGGACACAGGGCTAGAATTGTGATCGAGCTCTGAAGATGACTTGGGTTCTGGGGATGACTTAAGCTCTGGAGATGGCCTGAGCTCTGGACTGGACTCTGGTTTGAATTCTGGAACTAGCTTGGGATCAGGGCAGGAAGAGAGCTTCGACTCAGGCTCCAGGCTGTATTCAGGCTCAGTAGAGGACTCAAGCTCTGGAAATTACTTGGGCTGTGGACTTGACTTGGACTCAGGACTTAGCTTTAGTTTTAACTCCAGATGTAGCTTGGACTCGGGACTTGGATCTAGTTCAAACTCTGGATGGGACTCGGACTTGGCTTGGACTCAGGACTTGGCTCTTGTGCGAATTCTGGATGGGATTCAGGCATGGATTTGAGCTCTGTCAGCACACTGCTTCAGTCCTGGTTTGGACCTGATGGTGGGACAACAATGACGTCTTCAAGACTGGGAGGTGGCGGGACGGCAATGATGTCTTCATCTAACACAGGTTCTGGAACTGGCTCATGTTCTGGCACTGGCCTTGATCCTGGCATAGGCACTGGAGCTGATGCAGGTGCCAACCCTGATGCTCTAGCTGACCTGGGCACTGGCTCTGGAGTAGGCACTGGCTCTGGCACAGGTTCTGGAGTAGGCACTGAAGCTGACTGACACTGGCGCTGGTCCTGGAGCAGGCACTGGTGCTGACTAACTCTGACTGGCACTGGTGCTGGAGCAGACACTGGTGCTGACTCCGGCTCTGGCACTGGAGCAGGTGCTGGAACTGGCAATGGAATGGATGCTGGCACTGGCACAGGCATTGGCACTGGCACAGACCCTAGCATTGGAACAGACACTTGCGCTGGAACAGACATTGGCACAGGCTTTGACACTGGAATGGACGCTGGCACAGGAACAGATGCTGGTGCAGGCTCTGTTGCTGACTCAGACTCTGACACTGGAGCTGGCACAGGAACAGATGCTGGCATTGGCACAGGAACAGACACTGGCACTGGAGCAGGCTCTGGTTCAAGCATGGGTTCTGACACAGACTCTGGTTCAGGCATTGATTCAGGGTCTGGTTCTGGCTGAGAAATCAGCACTGGAGAGACAGCCTCTAGGAGGGAGCTCTGGAGCAACAGCCTCCTCCACTGCGTCGGCCACTGGAATGATTGCCCCCCCAAAAAAAAAAAATTCACAGGATTCCTCCTTTTCTAAAGATTCAAAAATGAACTTGAGCATGGCAAAAAAAGTCTGTGGCTTGGGCTCTTGGAGGTCCTCTTAGAAGAAGTTGCACTGAAGACTGAATCCCCTAGGAGGATATATTCCATAGTAGGTTGCTGGGGGACTCCAGTCAGACTTCAGCCAGAAATACGAGGTGAGGGGCTGAGACAGAAAGACCCAGAAGTGGCGTGGAATGGCGTACTGAAAAGCTTCTGCTATATCCATTGTATGGCGAAGTATTCGGTCAGGTATGCGAGGTAGGCAGATGTAAATGCAGAAACAGTATCATAATAACAGTGATGTTTATTTACAGTGAGCAAACACACAAACAGGCAAACAATCCAAAACGGCAGGCTAGATCAATAATGTGAAACAAACAAAGGGTTGGGCGAGGCGCAAACAGGATGTCAGAGGCGAAGCAGGAACTCAAGCCCATGGGTAGAAAGGCTCGGTAATGCATACTGACATATCGTAATACTTCGCGATGATCATGCATCAGCACAGTCCTTAAATAGGTGCACACATAGCTCTTTAATCAAGTTCAGATGTGCCTCATTAACAGCGTGTGTGCTGGAGTCTGCTCGACGAGCGCGCAGCCCGAGGCACACCTTCAGGTGCATGCGCCACAGCGGGCAGGACTGACAGATCGATGCTGATGCTATCTTTCTGTTGCGTTTTTTTTTTTCAAAACCAGACATCTCCATTGTAAAACCCCACTATATCTGTGATTTTGTTTCAGGAGCCGGAAACTGCCATGTCCCAGTTTTCTATTTCAGCAAAATCAGCACTCTGAAGCTACTGATATCATGTATCATGGCTGCACCCATGATTTGTTGGTTCATTCTTGGTTCGCTTGCTAAATTCTTACATATTTATGACATTTATTTCACCAAACAATACATGGAAAACGATGGCAAGTTCCCTCTCCAACAATCTACTGATGCTCTACTACTGAGCTATCGACAGTTACACTCACTGACCACTTTAATAGGAACTTGTTCTTATTCAAAGATTCCTGTTCTTGGCTGCGGGAGTGGAACCCAATGTGGTCTTCTGCTGTTGCATGCTGAGATGCTTTTCTGCTCACCACGGTTGTAAAGAGTGATTATATGAGTTGCTATGTCCTTCCTGGCAGCTCAAACCAATTTGGCCATTTTCCTCTGACCTCTCTTATCAACAAGGCATTAGTTTCCACACACAGAACTGTCGCACACTCAGTGTTTTTTTTTCTTTTCTTTTTTTGCACCATTCTGTGTAAACTCTAGCGACTGTTGTGTGTGAAAACCCTAGGAGATCAGCAGTTTCTGAAATACTCAAACCAGTCCATCTGGCCCAAACCAACACCCATGCTACAGTGAAAGTCACAGAGATTGCAATTTTTCCCATTCTGATGTTTGACGTGAACATTAACTGAAGCTCTTGATTTGTATCTGCATGATTTGATGCATTGTGCTGCTGTCGAGGGATTGGCTGATTAGAGAACTGCATCAAACAGCAGGTGGATGGGTGTTCCTAATAAAGTGGCTGGTGAATGTATGTTTCACAGTGGAGCCAAAGAGCCTTTTTCAATTAACAGAGAAAAGAATCAACCACTGTTAACAAAATGTGCTATTCTTTTTTTATTTTTATTTTTTACCGTAAATACATATATGATGGATATTCCTGCCAATCCCAAATTTAATCAGGTTACAGTGAACGGTTCTCTTCTGGGGCGGCTGTAGAAGTTAAAGTTGCAAAATTTACAGAGAAGCTCTGTCATTCTGCTTCTTTTTATGATCGGTGAAGGAATCTCTCTCTCACACACACACACACACACACACACACACACACACACACACACACACACACGATTCATACTCCATCCAATTGTTTCTGTACTTCAGAAAACAAAAGAACTTCATCAGGAATAAATTTGACACTCATTAGCGTGAAGATTTCTGAGATTAGCTACGCATGCACACACTGCAAAAACAAAAAAAATTGAAAACTGAATTTGGGGAGAAAATTACTTAATACTAGTGAAATTATCTTTTTGCATGGACAGATATTTTTACTTGGTAAGACATCTTGGAATACATTGGTTGCAATCTAGAACTAATAATCTCAGAATTGGTGTCTTGTATTCTTCTAATAGGAAATGCTCGATCGTTTCAACTATATTCAAGATATTTTCACTTGCTAAGACATCATATTTTGCAGTGTGTGCACACACAGACACACACAAGGAGAGACACTTTAGTAATCAGTAAGAATGCACATGTGCATGCGCGTACACACACACACACACACACACGCACGCACAACATGCCTTATAAATGAACAAATTTATGACAGAATGTGTGTGTGTGTGTTGTACCTTATTCACCCCACAGCTGCTCATATTTAATTCACACACATAAATAATTGTACACACAGAAATGAAGATGTGTGATGAATAATTCTGTGTGTAATGTTCACAGAATGAAAATAAAACCTCACAAATAATCGGCGCAGACATTAAACATGACTCAGTTCCATTTAGGTTCTGTTCATCAGAACATCACTACATGCTTCTCAACATGGACACATTACTCATGCTCCTCTGCTCCAAGGGCCTTGCTACAGCTCCAGTTGCCAGAGAATGTTGCTGGAGAAGATCCGACTGGAACGTTCTGAAAATAATGCTCCAGCATCTTCTGCTGTGATAATGCTCTGCTTCACAATTATTATTTGAACGTTCCTCAAGCAATGGTCCCAATTGGTAAGTGGAAAGTGGTCACATTCCTGTAACTGAAAATGTTTTCTTTTTGGAGTGGTGAGTATGGTGGCTGGCAAAGGGCAATGTGCTGAAAATTCAGAAAACACATGTGAATATGTGCATGGTGGTGCAATTGTTCGCACTGTTGCTTCACAGCAAGACGGTTCTGGGTTCAAACCTCACAGCTGACTGGAGCCTTTCTGTGTAGAGTTTGCATGTTCTTCCTGTGCCTGCATAGGTTTACTCTGGGGCTATGTTTACATTACGTCGAATCAGCGGATCATCAGATTAATGTTCTTAAAACGATTCGCGTTTACACTAAAACCGTTAGCCGTGCACATAGCAACGCCAATACGCGGATACGCTCGGCTCCGCAGGCATCCTGCGCTCCAAATCACTCCGCCCTGAACAGCGAGTGCCCTCTGGAGGGTGCGCACTCCGGCCCTGCGCAGCTCACACAGCGCGCGAGTGAAGTGCACAAGCAATGATTCGGGACTGAGCCGCTGTGTGTGTGATCCCAGCGCAGATCACTTACCACTTGCAAGTGGAAGGATGGCAAGCCTAAAGACAATCATAACTACACAATGGGCAGTATTTGCATCAGTATTTGCAGTATTTTCATAATTTTATACTCTTTTTAATGAAAGGTGATACAAGGCGGAAGTCCGCGCCGTTTTTCAGCAGTCGCGTCACATGACCAACGCCAGCAAATCAGGAAGGTGGATGTCACAGTGACGTTGTCCAATGAGACGCCAGCTAGAGCTCAGCACAGCGTATCCGCGTATTCTGAATGTTTACACAGTACCGGAGCTGACACGATCTGGATTGAATACGTGGACGCTGGCGGATTCCCGTTTCCTGGCTTTTCCAGGCGGTTTAATGTAAATGGACAGTGCATCCGCGAAGAAAACGAGACAGATACGGTCTAGTGTAAACGTAGCCTGGGTGCTTCAGTTTCCTCCCAGAGACATGCAGATTAGATCAACTGTCTTACACCATTCTCACTCACAGTGAAAAACTGTAAATTTTCCATTATAATGCTGTAATGGCGTCATGTGTGAATGGGACCAAAACACCAAAGTTGAAATGTTAATCTTGTCAACCTGTCAACCTTGTAACATTTACAGAAATCTTTTGTC
Source organism: Neoarius graeffei (assembly GCF_027579695.1). Taxonomy (NCBI): domain Eukaryota; kingdom Metazoa; phylum Chordata; class Actinopteri; order Siluriformes; family Ariidae; genus Neoarius; species Neoarius graeffei. The sequence continues at coordinate 13,199,571 of NC_083586.1, forward strand.
ATGGTTTCAGTGGGAATCGGAACCATCAGATTTACATGTTGTGACGGTGGTGATGGTGGTGACATTGCTCATGGTGATGTAAATGATGATGTAATGATATTGAGACAGCACATCTAATACTGCCTTGATGTAAGGCAAATGGAAACAAACTCAGAACAACAAGCAAAGAAAACATTGGTAGATACAGTGGGCATGCCATATCTGCAGTGTATATGTTCCGAAATCTAACTTGGACATCTGAAACCACAAATAGGAGCAAACCATATACTGTATAAAGCCTTTTTTTTTCATGTCCATACATCACTATGATAAAGTTTAATTTCGAAACTACACATAATTACATCAACATCAGTAACTAATAATAATAAAACAGGTCTAACAATTTACTGTGTTACAAATAATGTGAATGTGCTCTCTCTCTCTCTCTCTCTCTCTAATGAACATTATTCTGACATTTCCACTTAGTATTTTTTATCATGTTTGAGGCATGGAGACGGATACAACACAGGATACTCAAAGCAACAAAAAACGATGTGTGAAAACATGACAGTAGAAGTGAGGAGCACAGCAAGCATCAGCATGGAAAATAAAAACAAATACAAGCTAAATTAACAGAAACTGGGATTTAATAAGGCGAGTAATAAGTGAAAAAAGTGAAAACAGCTTTGCATGGTTCATGCTGTTGATTAAAAATGAGCAGCATGGTGCATTGCATTCTGGGTGTGTACTTTGAGGGGTCATGCTTATATGATCGAGGCAGCAGATACAGCAATACAACTGTAGAAGCAAAAATGATATAAATGAGCCTTTGCTTGAACAAAACAAATGCTCAGAAACAGGAAGACAACTCTCTCAACAGAGACAGCTCAACTCATGCCATGTTGCGAACTAGCTAATGAATTATGCATTATATCCTGTCTCACATGGTTGTTGCGTTGTAGCATTCCATTAAATACAGTCAGGTGGGAATACATGATATCTGTTACTTTCTGTTATGGAAGACTGAGTGGGAATAATTTTTTTTTTATCTATTCAGTGTTGTTTTTCCCTCATACCATAATGGATTTGGTATGTGAAAGGGGTGTTGGATTGACATAAAAATACAGAAAACACATGCAAATATAGAAAATTCTGATTTTGGATGTGTTTTCTGCATTTGCAGCACACTGGCCCCTGCCAGCCACTGTAGGTGAGGGTACACTGTTTGTTTAGGCTTCTTTGAATACTTAAGGGTTCTCAGGGGTTCTTGAGTAGTTAAGCATTCTTAACTCTTTTAAATGGCTTCTTAAATAGTTCCTGAAGGGTTCTTTATACAGCCAACTGCTCTTGGAACTAAAATATCATCAAGGGTTCTTTAGGTCGTTAAGGGTTCCTGGCTCTTGGATAGCTAAAGTTCCTTCTGAAAAATGGTTTCACATGGGTTCTTTGGGCAGCGAAAGGTTAGTGATTGATTTTTAGGCAGCCCATTTGTTGGATAATCCTTTCACCAATTTTGCTGTAATACTGAGAGTGGAACTGACATTCTACATTTGTTTTGGTGTAGAATTAATGCACTGCATGCAAATGAATGTGATGTCTGCACAGCTCGAGTGTAAAGCAGCAACTAATTAAATACGCGTACCAGTCTCAGCTCATTAACCTGAGTTCTGAAGCTTCACTCTGTCTGATACTTTTCGCTTTCAATTCTGAATATTGACTTTTCTTACAGAAATGGTTATACTGGGGTTCTTGGGCTTTTGGTTCTCTGGAGTTCTTTGACTAGTTAAGAGCTCTTCAGTATTAGAGAAAAATGGTCGATGACAGTTTTATGCAGTTATTTGTTCTTTGCAGTAAGAAAAAAGGTTCTACAAGGGGAAAGTTAAGTGTTCTGTGCTATTATAGAATAAACTCCTCAGGTTCCACAGAATATATTTGGATACCAAAGGTTCCTCCATTCTTGGGGGGGGGGCAAACAAACAACCTGTTCCATAGTTAAGGGTTCTTGGTATTAAAAAAAAAAAAAAAACTACTTTGGTTAAGAGTTTATTAAAATAGGCTCTTCCAGAGTTCTTTGTGTAGTTCAGGGTTCTAAGCACCCTGGTTCTACAATGGTTGTTGGGATTTACTGGTTAAGGGTAATTGCCTTTATAGGAAAGAAGGATTCCTCAGGAAATTTTTAATCATTATTGGCTCTTGCTTCTACAACCCCGATTCCAAAAAAGTTGGGACAAAGTACAAATTGTAAATAAAAATGGAATGCAATAATTTACAAATTTCAAAAACTGATATTGTATTCACAATAGAACATAGACAACATATCAAATGTTGAAAGTGAGACATTTTGAAATTTCATGCCAAATATTGGCTCATTTGAAATTTCATGACAGCAACACATCTCAAAAAAGTTGGGACAGGGGCAATAAGAGGCTGGAAAAGTTAAAGGTACAAAAAAGGAACAGCTAGAGGACCAAATTGCAACTCATTAGGTCGATTGGCAATAGGTCATTAACATAACTGGGTATAAAAAGAGCATCTTGGAGTGGCAGGGGCTCTCAGAAGTAAAGATGGGAAGAGGATTACCAATCCCCCTAATTCTGTGCCGACAAATAGTGGAGCAATATCAGAAAGGAGTTCGACAGTGTAAAATTGCAAAGAGTTTGAACATATCATCATCTACAGTGCATAATATCATCAAAAGATTCAGAGAATCTGGAAGAATCTCTGTGCGTAAGGGTCAAGGCCGGAAAACCATACTGGGTGCCCGTGATCTTCGGGCCCTTAGACGGCACTGCATCACATACAGGCATGCTTCTGTATTGGAAATCACAAAATGGGCTCAGGAATATTTCCAGAGAACATTATCTGTGAACACAATTCACCGTGCCATCCGCCGTTGCCAGCTAAAACTCTATAGTTCAAAGAAGAAGCCGTATCTAAACATGATCCAGAAGCGCAGACGTCTTCTCTGGGCCAAGGCTCATTTAAAATGGACTGTGGCAAAGTGGAAAACTGTTCTGTGGTCAGATGAATCAAAATTTGAAGTTCTTTATGGAAATCAGGGACGCCGTGTCATTCGGACTAAAGAGGAGAAGGACCATCCAAGTTGTTATCAGCGCTCAGTTCAGAAGCCTGCATCTCTGATGGTATGGGGTTGCATTAGTGTGTGTGGCATGGGCAGCTTACACATCTGGAAAGACACCATCAATGCTGAAAGGTATATCCAGGTTCTAGAGCAACATATGCTCCCATCCAGACGATGTCTCTTTCAGGGAAGACCTTGCATTTTCCAACATGACAATGCCAAACCACATACTGCATCAATTACAGCATCATGGCTGTGTAGAAGAAGGGTCCGGGTACTGAACTGGCCAGCCTGCAGTCCAGATCTTTCACCCATAGAAAACATTTGGTGCATCATAAAACGGAAGATACGACAAAAAAGACCTAAGACAGTTGAGCAACTATAATCCTACATTAGACAAGAATGGGTTAACATTCCTATCCCTAAACTTGAGCAACTTGTCTCCTCAGTCGCCAGACGTTTACCTACTGTTGTAAAGAGAAAAGGGGATGTCTCACAGTGGTAAATATGGCCTTGTCCCAACTTTTTTGAGATGTGTTGTTGTCATGAAATTTAAAATCACCTAATTTTTCTCTTTAAATGATACATTTTCTCAGTTTAAACATTTGATATGTCATCTATGTTCTATTCTGAATAAAATATGGAATTTTGAAACTTCCACATCATTGCATTCCATTTTTATTTACAATTTGCACTTTGTCCCAACTTTTTTGGAATCGGGGTTGTAAGAAAAAAGGGCTTTACAGACGTTCCTTAGACAGCTAAAGTTCCTTTCCTCTTAAACATGGACTCTTGGTTTTTGCCTCTCATCTAAAAGTATTTGTTACACATGGGTTCTTGGATTCTTTGGACAGCTAAGGCTCCATCCTTTTTTATGAAAACATTTCCACATGGGTTCTTTGAACAGTTTTGGCAGGTTCAAAAGGGACAAAATAACAAGAGGAACACTTTTGGCAGGCTCTTTCACTGTTAGAAAAAAATACAGTTCAACAAGGATTCTTTGAGCAGTTAAGGGTCCTTGGCTCCAAGGAAGGTTCTTCAAAGGTACTTTGATTTGTTATGGGTTCTTCAATATTCACAATTCATTATTCTTGGCTCCAGGAAAGAAGGCTCTTCTAAGGTTCCTTCACTCTTAGAAAAAAACAGTTCTTACAAATTCTTCATCATTAGAGAAAAATGGTTGTACCAGGGTTTTTATGCAGAGTTAAGCATTCTATATGGGTTCTAAATGGAAGTCTATAGATAGTTAAGGATCCTTTACTATTTGTGAAAGTGATTTTTGGGATAGTTAAGGATTCTGGGCTCAAAGGACAAATGGTTTCCACGAGAGGTCTTTGGAAAGTGAAAGTTCTTTGCTCTTAATAATGGTTCCACATAGAGGTCTTTTAACAGTTAAAGGTTCTTGGCTCTGATAGAAATGGGCTCCTTGAGTTTGTTGGCAAGTTAGAGGTTTTGGCACTTAAACAAAGGGGTGTCTTTGGATAGTTAAGACGTCTCTGCTTCTTAACAAGGATCTCTGAAAAGGAAAAACCCTCTGGTGAAGAGTTCTACATTCAGCCAGTATGATGAATCCCTTGTGTTCTGTGTTAATTGAACACTTCAGCACTTAGAACTGACACTGTATGTGTTTATTCAAGTGAAATTGGCAATTTTTTTGGAAAAGTGCCAAATGTCAATGGTATGCAGAGAATAATATACAGTGAGAAGGATGTTGATTTACTCTGTGTATGATATATAGAAAGGCCTGAGAGAGAGAGAGAGAGAGAGAGAGAGAGAGAGAGATTATTTATGACGTCATAAACCTGCAGCTGAATAACATATTGCTCATTAAGTGTGAATGAGACCCATAGGTGCCTTTATATCCAAGTATGTGTTAATGTCACAATGTAGACGTGCCGGATGTTCTACACAGTTAAACATGGAACACATTTGTGTGTATGTGTGTTAAAGTGTGTTGCTACACTCTCAACAGAATAATCAACAACAGGATTGTCAAGCGGCATTACTGTTACCACCCCAAAGTTTATTATTTCCGTATAACAGCATGTCCCAAAGTGCTTTATTCCTCTTCAACAACAATTTGCAAGCAACTACTTTTTTTTATTAATTACTGAAGAAAACATCATATGTTTTATCCTGTGATATGTTCTGGATGGTTTGTGAAACAAGTCAATTCCTGTTATTGCTAACATGTTACAGCATGTTACAACATGTAAACTGCAAAGCATAAACTCCTCTGTCATGAAGATTCACCTTTACCTACCGTACTGTAAAACACAAACACTAGATACTGGTTCCATAAACATTAGCTTCAGGAAATTACGTTGTTGTTGAATTCTTAATTATGATTGATCAGAAGGTATTGACTGAACAGCAGCTCTGTTAGCAGTGCAGTTGCAAATCACAGGTTTATATACATGTGGCAGTGGGGGCGTGGCCGAGCATCAGTTTGTGAATGGAGGGCGGAGTCAGGGAAGGTGAGTGGTCAAATTGCTACACCTGTTGTCAATTAATGTGTGTTGGTGTGTCTCTTGCAGTGACAGCGCTCCATAAAAGGAGTAAGAGAGCAGATGGGACAGGAGATTGGGACCAGAGCACGATGGTGTGTGTGTCTGAGTGTCTGTGTGACTGTATGTGTCCCAAATGAGGAAGTATTGTACTGAAAAGCCAAATAAAAACAAATTTGAATGCTAACATCAGCCTGCCGTACTTCTGTGCTCCACCCACGTCCAGGCAGCTTCTACAGTGGTGCCAAAACCCAGGAGTGCAGAAGGGAACCCCCCCATGGAGTCATCGCGCGACTTCTGGAAGGAACGGCGGAGTGGGTCCAGTGTCATCGTCCAGCATCGCTGGATCAAGCCATCGAGCTGGCAGAGGACCACATGGCGTTGGTTCCGATGGCAGGAAGACATGCTTCTCTTTCCTGACATGACATGAGACTCTTTCCTCTCTCCCTCTCCCTTTGCTTCCTGTCCTCGACCCGTTCCCCTACCGCGGAGGCGGGGGCCGGCTCCCCCCCAGCCGGCCCAATGCTCTTGTGGTGTCCTCCTGTTTTCCCCTTCCTTGTCTGTGTCTTCTCCCCCCCAGGTGAGTGATGTCTGTAACACCAGTGCAGAGGGAGAGCCTGGGCTGGCGCTGCGGGGAGCCAGGACATCTCCAAAATCAGTGCTCCATGATGGAGGTGGGTGCAGTGGTCCAGGTCCCTGATGTGCCAGAAACCGCCCTCGATCAGGCCGGAGCGTATCATGTACTGGTAAGCGTCCAAGGGGATACGTATCAGGCCTTGGTGGATTACGGCTGTAACCAGACCTCAATCCACCAAAGCCTGGTGCAAGGTGAGGCATTGGGGAGAACACAAGTGGTGAAGGTGTTGTGTGTGCACGGGGATGTTCACAACTACCCTTTAGTGTCTGTCCACATTCTATTTCGGGGAGAAAAGCATAGTGTAAAGGCGGCGGTTAACCCTTGTATCACCCACTCACTGATTTTGGGGACTGATTGGCCAGGATTTAAGGAGATAATGAAACACATAGTAAGAAGTGGGTCCTGCAGTAATACTTCTTGGGAAGATCCCAGACTAGCATTGGCGGGAGAAGCTGTCACAGAGCCGTCTATGTCAGCACCACGTCAGGGTGATACACGGAGCAAGGAGCACCCTGCCCCTCCTCCCTCTCTTGGGGATTACCTTGAGGATTTCCTGTTAGAACAGTCGCGAGACGAGACTTTGCAGCATGCATTTGACCAAGTGAGAGTAATCAATGGTCAAATTCTCCAGCCAAATGCGATGCCGGCCTTCCCCTACTTTTCTATTATTAAGGATAGGTTATACCAAGTGACACAGGACACTCAAACTGGCAAAACGATAACTCAGTTATTAATCTCAAAGAGCCGCCCAGAACTCATATTCCATGCGGCTCACTTTAATCCCATGGCCGGACACTTAGGGCAGGACAAAACACTAGACTGAATAATGGCCCGGTTCTATTGGCCAGGGATTCGTGGGGATGTCCGTTGGTGGTGTGCGGTGTGCCATGAATGCCAATTAGTAAATCCCACGGCCACTCCAAAAGTGCCTTTGCACCCCCTCCCTTTGATCGAGACCCCTTTTGAAAGAATCGGGATGGATCTCGTTGGACCATTAGCTTGGTCAGCATGGGGATATTGCTTTATTTTAGTTCTGGTGGACTATGCAATGCGATATCCAGAAACAGTGCCTCTCCGCAATATCTCAGCACGCAGTACTGCGGAAGCGCTCTTCCGTATTATCTTCTGGGTCAGGATTCTGAAAGAAATCCTGACAGACCAAGGCACTACATTTATGTCATGCACACTATGTGAACTGTATGGGCTATTGGGGATTAAGCATATCTGCACCAGTGTGTATCACCCACAAACGGATGGCTTAGTGGAACGTTTTAATCGAACACTCAAAAATATAATTCGGAAGTTCGTAAGTGAGGATGCACGTAATTGGGATGAGTGGCTTGAGCCCCTGTTATTTGTAATCCAAGAGGTCCTGCAAGCCTCCACAGGTTTTTCACCATTCGAATTATTATGGGTGTAATCCGCTTGGCATTTTGGACGTGCTACATGCAAATTGGGAGGAGGGACCTTCGCCTAGTAAGAATGAAATTCAATACATTCTCGACCCGCGCGCCAAATTCCACACACTCACGCACTTAACCCAGGAGAATTTGCAGCAGGCACAAGAACGTCAAGTCCGACTGTATGACAGGGGCACATGCCTTAGAGAGTTCACACCGGGAGACAAAGTGCTTGTATTATTGCCCACATCGAGCTCCAAATTGATTGCCAAGTGGCAAGGGGCCTTCGAGTCACACGGCGAGTCAGGGATGTTGACTATGAGGTGAGGCAAATGGACAGGGGTGGGGCATTGTAAATTTACCACCTCAATCTGTTAAAATGCTGGAATGAGGAGGTCCCCATGGTGTTGGTGTCAGTAGTCCTGGAGAAGGCGGAGCTGGGGCCGGAGGTACAAAAAAAATTTTGACATCTCCAACCACTCCAGTCCCTTGTGGAGACCACCTCTCCCTGGCCCAACTCACGGAGGTAGCCCAGTTGCAGAAGGAATTTTCCAACATGTTTTTGCCCCTGCTCGGCTGCACCCACCTCATAGAACACCACATTGAGATGCCCCCAGGGGTGGTAGTGTGCAGCCGCCCTTACTGCCTGCCCAAACACAAAAAAAAGTGATCCGGGATGAACTTAAGGCCATGCTCGAAATGGGCATAATCGAGGAGTCCCACAGTGACTGGAGCAGCCCAGTGGTCCTGGTTCCCAAGACCAATGGGTTGGTTCAGTTCTGTGTGGACTATAGAAAGGTCAATGTGGTGTCGAAATTTGACTCATACCCAATGCCTTGCATTGACGAGCTGCTCGATCGATTAGGCACTGCTCGTTTTTACTCGACACAGGATTTAACGAAGAGATATTGGCAGATCCCCTTGACTCCTCTATCCCAAGAGAAAATGGCCTTTTCCACACCATTTGGGTTACACCAATTCATCTCACTTCCTTTTGCGTTGTTTGGGGCTCCCGTGACGCTCCAGCGGCTCATGGACAGGGTTCTCCACCCCCACGCCGCCTACACAGCCACATACCGAGATGATATTATCATCTATAGCAATGATTGGCTGCGGCACCTCGAACACCTTAGGGCCGTCCTAAAGTCGGTGAGGCGTGCGGGTTTCACAGCTAACCCAAAAAAGTGTGCAATTGGGCAGGTGGAAGTACGGTATCTAGGTTTCCACTTGGGTCATGGGCAGGTGTGTCCCCAAATTAACAAGACTGCAGCGATTGCGGCCTGCCCAAGGCCCAAGACCAAAAAGGGGGCAAGACAGTTCCTGGGGCTGGCTACTATTGTAGGTTCATACCTAATTATTCGGACGTCACCAGCCCGCTGACTGATGTCACTAAAAAAGGAGCACCAGATCTGGTCCAGTGGACAGAGCAATGCCAACAGGCTTTCTCTAGGGTAAAGGCTGCACTGTGTGGGGGGCCACTTTTATACTCCCCTGACTTTTCTCTCCCCTTTATTTTACAGACGGACACATCAGACAGGGGGCTGGAGGCCGTTCTGTCCCAGAAGGTGGAGGGTGAGGAACATCCCGTGCTGTACATTAGATGAAAGTTGTCAATGCATGAAAGCAAGTACAGTACGATAGAGAAAGAGTGCCTGGCCATCAAGTGGGTGGTCCTCGCCCTCCGGTACTACCTACTGGGATGCCCTTTCACCCTCTATTCGGACCACGCGCCCCTCCAGTGGCTCCACTGCATGAAGGATGCCAACGTGTGGATCACCCATTGGTATCTCGCCCTCCAGCCATTCAAATTCAAGGTGGTCCACAGGCCAGGGGCACAGATGGTGGTGGCGGACTTCCTGTCACGTCAGGGGGAGTCCACTGCAGGCCGGACGGCTCCCCGGGCTGAGTCGGGCGGTGGGGGTATGTGGCAGCGGGGGCGTGGCCAAGCGTCGGTTTGTGAATGGAGGGTGGAATCGGGGAAGGTGAGTGATCAAATCGCTACACCTGTTGTCAATTAATGTGTGTTTGTGTGTCTCTTGCAGTGACTGCGCTCCAGAAAAGGAGTAAGAGAGCAGAGGATGGGAGATTGGGACCAGAGCATGACGGTGTGTATGTCTGAGTGTCTGTGTGACTGTGTCCCAAATGAGAACGTATTGTGCTGAAAAGCCAAATAAAAACAAATTTGAATGCTAACATCAGCCGGTCGTACTTCTGTGCTCCACCCCCATCTGGGCAGCTTCTACAATACAGTAAATGTGCTTATTCTAATACTAGAGTAACAACTTACACAGAGACTTTAATGGATGTCTACGACAAATGAATTTTGACCATATTTTGTCTTTTCTCAAACACACTCACCAGACACTTTATTAGGTACACCCATACACCTGCTGCTTTATGCAGTTTTCTAATCAGCCAATCCCTTGACAGCAGCACAATGCATCAAATCATGCAGATACAAATCAAGAGCTTCAGTTCAGCTGCTGATCTCCTGGGGTTTTCACATACAATAGTCTCTAGAGTTCACACAGAAAGGTGCAAAAAAACAAAAAACACGAAGTGAGTCACAATTTTATGGGTAGAAACAAATGCCAAGTTGATAAGAGAGGTCAGAGGAAAATGGCCCGATTGGTTCGAGCTGCCAGGAAGGATATACAGTTGTGATCAGAAGTTTACATACAGTGACATGAATGTCATCTTGGATATGAATGTCAAGCAATATTTGGGCTTTCAGTGATTTCTCTGAACTGTTCTTTTTCTGTGGCAGAATGATTGTACAGCATACAGATTTAAAAAAAACAAAACAAAAAAACCCAAAAACTAGAATTCAGTGCACAATTTTCCTTGGGTTTTCTGAAATCAACACAGGGTCAAAAGAATACATACTAGGTCAAAACTTTACATACTGTACAGCCCACCTAATATTTAGGTAAAACGTCTCTTCACAAGATTCACCTTGACCAAACAGTTTGTTTACCATGAACAAACTTCTGGCAGAATTCTAGTTGGATATTTCATGACTCTTCATGTTAGAATTGGTAGAGTTCAATTATTAGTATTTTTTTTTGGCATGGACTCGACTTATAAGCACGGTCCATATATATTCAATAGGGTTGGTCAGGGCTTGTTTTAAGTTTAATGTTAGCCTGCTTTATCCTCCACAACCAGCTCTGATGTGTGTTTGGGTTCATTGCCCTGTTGTAACTCCCAAGTCATGTTCAAGTTTCTGATGGTTTATGCTGAAGAATTCTGAGGTAGTTCTCCTTCATTATTCCATCCACTTTGTGCAATGAACCAGTTCCAATGGCAGTAAAACAACCCCAGAGCATGATGCTGCTACCACCACCACCAGCTGGTACAGTGTTCCTCTGTACATTGTGGTCAAACAACTCAATCTTTGTCTCATGTGACCATACAGCTTTCCTCCAGAAGGTTTTTTCTTTGTCCATGTGGTCAGTTGCAAACTTTAGTTAAGCTTGAAGGTGTCAATTTTGGAGCAGGGGGTTATTTCTTGGATAGCAGCCTCTTAGTCCATGATGATATAAAACTCACTGAACTGTAGGCAGTGATCCATCAGCTTCCAGTTCATGGCAGGGCTGTACCATGGTGGTTCCTGGGTTGTTCGTGACTATCCAAACCAATTTTCTTTCAGCTGAGGGTGACAGTTTGAGGGGTTTTTTTTTGAAGCAAAGTGGCTTGGCAAAGTGACTACACCTCCCAGTAACTTACATACAATTGTTTGAACTGATCTTAGGATCTGCAGTTGTTTAGAAATGGCTCTAAGAGACCTTGTTGAGTTGTGTACATCTATGATCCTCTTTCCCAGATCTGCACTGAGCTCCTTGGACTTTCCCATTTTACTGTGTGTTGGTCAATCCAATGAGTGCTGTAAACAAACCCTTTTTATGAAGGCTTTTTATTTTGATTGTACATTTTTGTTAATACCTTTCTATTTCTAGTTTCCTTTCTAACCAAAACCACTGGAACCCATCACGCCATAACAAAGGAACTCTTGAATGTAGGTGTAATTTGGACAATATGGAAAATGGCAAACAAAATTAGACATGTGGTCCACAAATAACTGTGAAAAACATCACTGAGTATTGGACAGAACCTATAGATCAAATGCCTCAAATGATACAGTGAAGAAAACATAGAAGCCATTAAATTGAAGTTGAAATTTACAATGCTGAAAATATGACACAGATCCTCAGGCATGAATATCTCATCTCATTACAGGGTCGCAGGCAAGCTGGAGCCTATCCCAGCTGACTACGGGCGAAAGGCAGGGTACACCCTGGACAAGTCACCAGGTCATCACAGGGCTGACACATAGACACAGACAACCATTCACACTCACACCTACGGTCAATTTAGAGTCACCAGTTAACCTAACCTGCATGTCTTTGGACTGTGGGGGAAACCAGAGCACCCGGAGGAAACCCACATGGACACGGGAAGAACATGCAAACTCTGCACAGAAAGGCCCTCGCCGGCCACGGGGCTCGAACCCGGACCTTCTTGCTGTGAGGTGACAGCGCTAACCACTACACCACCGTGCTGCCCGGGCATGAATGTCTCATGAACAAATCATCAAGGTGAAGACAAACAACAAACCAGAATGAATGTATTTTAAAAATCAGTGCTCACACAACAGACTTTGCATGATTATTTTTCAATGCAGCTTATGTGTCAGGAAGAAATATGTGTTTAATACAAAATTAAAAAAAAAAATTCACAACTCTTTTGCAATTTAATGGAGATGCAGGGAGGAAGAGTGCTAGAATAATTAGAGATGAACTACATCTGCAATATTCTGTTTTACTTTGAAATGCTATAAAAAATGAAATGCTAATGCTAACTAGCTGAGATCAGCTTCCGATGCTAATATGGGTTATTCAGGATTTAGCATTATTATATGCAGTTGGTGTTTAACATACAATAACTGCTATCATGAAAGTTTCCTCCTTGCCATCAATTTAGAGCCACCAATTAGCCTAACCTGCATGTCTTTGGACTGTGTGGGAAACCGGAGCACCCGAAGGAAACCCACGCAGAGATGGGGAGAATATACAAACTCCACACAGAAAGGCCACTGGGCTCGAACCCAGAACCTTCTTGCTGTGAGGTGACAGTGCTAACCGCTACATCATGTGCCGCCCTCAAGTTTGATGTTACCATCAAATTAATAGTTGCTAACAGAGCCAAGTCATGTGACCTCTAAGCTGTTTCTTATGTTTGACATGATGTTGATGTTTCCCAACATGGCAGAACCCATGAAACTTTGGTTATCTTTTGATGTAAAGTATATTTATGGTGTAATTGTATGCTTTTCTTCCTAACTTACCAACACATCTCAAGAAAATATTGATGTTCCTGATGGTTTTGTCTTGTATTATCTTTCCAGTCCATATAACAAATTTGGTGGCTACATGCTACCAAGATAATTATTTCATCAGCATCAGTAATTTTGTAGAGTAATTTTGTATTCATATTTCAAGGTTGCCTCCCAACAATGATCACTCAGTATTAACTCCTTAAACAGTGACCAGAGTCCTGGGAATATAGGAGACCTTGGGAACATTGGGGGCAGTGACTCTAAGATTGGGGGAAACTGGGAATGTCATTTTAGAACCCTGGAAATTTGGGAACTTGGGAATATAGGAATATATGACCTTGGGAACAAAAGGTGAATGAAATTATATGATAAAAGGAACACAGGTTCCTGGAAATCTAGGAATTGACATTATGGAAACATATGGGAAATGTAGTACCTTTGCAATAATAGAGCATTACCCCTAGAAATCCAGGACCCTGGGACAACACCAGACGCCAAGAACACATGGCAATACATAACATTCTCCTGGGGCTGTGATGGTATGGCCTTGTGCTTGAGATTTTAGCACTTTGGCAATATAAGACCTTATAAACATACATACATCCCTGGAATTATGGAACCTTGAAAATTTCAGACTCCGAGAATAATATAGGACACTAAGAGCACACGACCCTGCGAACATAGGACCCTTGGAATACATTTTAGCATTAGTGTATAGTTTTGTCCGGGTTAACAATGAATGGAAGATAGAACCTTAGACTATAATACCAAGGCCTCAATATGATGCTAGGAATTTACGAGCTTAGTATTATGTGAATTTGGGATATTTAGGACCGTGGATACCCAGGACTCTAGGAATATACCGGTAGGAGCCCTTGGAATATATGAGCCTGAGAACATATAACCCTGTGAATATTGAGCTTTGGGAACATTTGATTGTTTCCCTGGTAAACACAATTCTTCAAATATTATAGTGCAGCACTTCTGGTCGCAGATTTATGATATTATTATCAATGCAGGGATGAATTGCCACTAAAAGTAATGAAGGTATTGGTTTACCAACATTTTCCTGTAGTACAGTGAGAGCATCACTACTTTGAAATGTAAGTATGCCAACATTTATCACATATGTATGACAGTGAGAAGATTCTGATAGAGGAGCTCCACAGTGTAGAACCAAAGTCAACTCATTTTTTTATGTAATAAGAATGAATAAATTAATAAACCATTTTTTAGGCAGGTTTTTTTCCCCCTCATTGCTTGTAATAACTTGAAGAGGTGGTCACAATCATAACTAGCATCTACAGTTTTTGAAGGCTAACTTGTAAGATAGGAACCTTCATTTATAAAGTATTCTTCCACTACTGACATGGAAATGCAGTTACTGAGAGGTAATGCAGTGAGTTTTAAGCTTGTGGAGCAGAGTACAGAGTGTCCAGCATCTCTAGAATAAGATGAGGCACAGACAAGTACAAAAGCAGCTTGGAGAGGAGACCAAGAACACTGAGCTGCGGTCATGGATGGAGCATCCATATTGATGTTATGATGAGTGGAATAAATCTCATCTCATCTCATTATCTCTAGCCGCTTTATCCTGTTCTACAGGGTCGCAGGCAAGCTGGAGCCTATCCCAGCTGACTACGGGCGAAAGGCTGGGTACAGCCTGGACAAGTCACCAGGTCATCACAGGGCTGACACATAGACACAGACAACCATTCACACTCACATTCACACCTACGGTCAATTTAGAGTCACCAGTTAACCTAAACTGCATGTCTTTGGACTGTGGGGAAAACCGGAGCACCCAGAGGAAACCTGTGCGGACACGGGGAGAACATGCAAACTCCGCACAGAAAGGCCCTCGTCAGCCACGGGGCTCGAACCCGGACCTTCTTGCTGTGAGGCGACAGCGCTAACCAGCTAACCACTACACCACCATTTTATATATTATATATATATATATAATTTTTACTCTCCTCACTCTGTCTGCCTCCTCTGGGATTAAAACACAGACTGTGTGTCACTAAAGCTGTAGCAGATCAATCTTCAAATTCTCGTCCTCATTTATATCACACACACACGCACGCACGCACGCACGCACACACACACACACACACACACACACACACACACAGTTTTTAAGTTAAGCCACCTCTGAATTTTGAGAGAGCATATCCATCACTTTCTCTCTCTCTCACACACACACACACACACACACACACAGAGAATACACATTATTGCAAAGAGACACAGCTGGAAGCAGAGAGATGGAGAGATGGCACACTGATTCTCCTTTAAAGAAACTGTTTGCTTCTGTCTCTTGGTTTTTAATCTCTCCTGAAAGCTTTTATCTCACAGATAGAGCAAAGGCACACTTTCCTGCATGGCCCTCTATCAGGAAATGAAGCTCAGTTTTCGATGGATGTGAATATGGACTTCTTACTGGAACTCACTTCCAACTACACTAGCTTGTCTTCCATAACCTCAAGTGTGGCATTTATCCTCAGACAAAGAGAGATGGCAGCATTTAAAAATAATCCCTCTGCAGTTTAGACTGTAATCATGTAATGACCTTCTACAGAGAGATGCCTGTACCTCACAGGAGAACATGTATGCCTGAACATTATTTTGGATTTGAGTTCCAAAAAATATGTAGGTTTCCTTAATTATGGAAAAGTCTTAGTTGAGCAGCACAAGGTTATTACCTTCCTTCTTCTTTTAAATAAATAAATAAAAAGACAGCACTTTTTGTCATTCTATCATGGCTCGTCTAGTAGTAGTACATGCAGATAAAGTGCTATCAGGGGTGGCCAATTCAGAAATGTATTAACAAGTAATAGTGCAATTCATGGTGCCTTTCAAGGTTATGTTGTCTAATATTTGTCTGCCCATGTGGGAGATGACTTACTATAACAATTAATTTAGAATTTACTTTTGTGTCTCTCCCTGCAATTGTGCTTGCTCAGCCTACCTCTTGATAGCAAGACTGAACCACAGCAGAGAGTGAGAGCAGCCATTCAGCCCAAAATGCAAAATACAACAGCTATTGATCACTGTGGTTCAAGGGATCAGATGGAACCTACCTTGAGATCTGCCATCAAAACAGTGGATCAATTTGGCTACTAACTTAATGCAAAAGAGAAGGAAAGCAGTGTGGCAACTATCAATGGGAGTGAGGGATGATGGGACACTTCTTTTGTCCTCTAGTGTGAAACATCTGCGTTTTTACTCTCAGAACCACATACACACCCAGAAAGGTTTATACTCACAGTTCTGGCTCCATGCTTCAAGAAATTGATGTGCCAACTAGTATTGTAGTACTTGAAACCGGTCTTGGTCTTGAGACCAGTCTCAAGACCACTTTTTGAAGGTTTCAGTCTTGTCCAGGAATCAACCGTGTTTTTACTCAGTTTTGTCTTGGTCTCAAACATAGAGACTCTGGATTTTATTTCAAGACCGGTCAAGACCACAACTGTGGGGTTTTCACTAAATTCCCTGTGCATTGCCTGATTTATTGCTTAACATTGTTACTGTGATTGGATGTAAGATTCCTTGTTTCAAATGCAACCAATAACATGACATTGATAATTTGAAAATTTTCTTCTTGTTAAAGACTGTCATCCCTCCCCTGCCCCTCTTCACACCCACTGGTCTGGTCCAAGTCTTGACTCATTCTCGCCCTGCCTTGGTCTTGGGCTTGACTTGATCTCAACCCCTCAAAGTCTTGGTCTTGTCTTGGTCTCAATACACTTTGGTCTTTGTCATGACTTGGTCTTGGTTGAGGTCAGGGCCACTGACAGCTTTGGCTGGGCCCGGGACAAAATGCTCTGAATGGGCCCCCCCCGGGCCAACCCCCACACACACCCACCTCTCTTATCCCAGTCTCTACTCACTCCAACCCTTAAATGACAGGTATTCAAAAAGGTATTCCTAAACTCGTGGATAGTCTACTATAATCACGCGATTGGGGTGCTCTTGAAGGAGCAGCGATGGACGGGGGATTTCGGGCAGGGCTGGGGGCGAACATAGTATACTGTGTGTGCGTACTGTCCAGTGTGAAAAGCAGAGAAGAACACACTGCTCGAGAAACGGCGGGATATGATTGCGGGCTAATGTGAATATTCTTAGCTTCAATCAGATATATGAAACACAATGTTATTAAGCCGTTGTGGTTATGAAATGATTCATGCCCTGTGCATTTGATATGGTGTTCAGTGTGACTTGCTCTCCCCTCGTTTGTAACATGAATTGCGTGCCACGCGTGCCTTGGTTGGGGTTACTTTACGGGGCTGGAAAAAGTTGGCTGTGTCTTACCTGGCTCAGCTGCCCCACTGCCTTTGCTAGTACCTGCTGCATCATCCGAATCTTTTTAAAAATATTTACTGGTATGCAGTGAGCCCCTGAGTCTCTTGGTTTCTTCCTCTCTTTTTCTCTTTTCTTTTCTGTGCTCCTGACTTGTGCATGTTGGCAAATGGCATGCACGCTGATTGTCAAAGCGCTATGATCGAACGATGTCGTTTTTTTCCCCTTAATCAAAGAGTCAGACCAAACCATTTTTGCATTAGGGGTGGTAGGGGGTTCTTGACACCTTTTTCAAAGACAATAAAGGCAAAAGATCTAGAAATCATTCATTGAATGCAAATATAGCACATTTCTCCCCCAAATCAACACATTTTGAAATGAAATAAAATAATTTAATCGCAACTTCATGAGAGCCCAGTTCTGGGCCCTCCCCATTCCTGGGCCCGGGACAACATACCCGTTTGTCCCCCCCTGTCGGCGGGCCTGGTTGAGGTGGTCTTGACTATAACACTAGTGCCAACTTCAAGTTGATGAGCAAACTGTTAGGGTTTTGCTGGGATTCGAACCTGGTTCGTTGGTGTGATAATCCAGCAAACCCCCACTAGGCCACCAGGGGGATGACTCAAATGCAGAGGCGTGAGGCGGAAGTAGAAAAAGAATCAAAAGGTTTATTTAAACTATATACACTATATACAGGGCAAAACAAAAGACAAAAAAAAAAAAACCAAAGAGTATAATCCAAAAGAAAAGCAAAGTGCAAAAATTCAAAAGCTAAGAAGATCAAAAAACACAGTACAAAGGAAACTGGAGATAAACATAGCACAAAGACTCCGTGACAAGAGGACTGAACTCAGGGGTATAAATAGACAAACTAATTAAGGACACAGGTGAAGATAATTAGGCAATTAACACAAACACAAAACACAGGAACAGTGGCGGCCTCTAGAGGCCAAAATAAACACGACATGAAAAGGAAATAACAGCGGCCTCTAGAGGCCAAAACAGTCCTAGTCCTAACAGGACCCCCCCCTCTAGGAGCGTCTCCTGACGTTCCCAGGGCGATCCGGATGGGCCGAATGGAAGTCCCGACATAGTTCTTTATCAAGGACATCCCGAGCAGGAACCCAGCAGCGCTCCTCAGGACCATAGCCCTCCCAGTCCACCAGATATTGCAACCCGCCGCGGACCCGGCGGGAGTCAAGCAGGCGATTCACAGTGAACACAGTCTGCCCCTGGAAGATGCGGGGGGGTGGGGGGTTCCTAGGGGCAGGGGCATACGTAGACGTCAGTACGGGCCGTAACAGGGAAACATGGAAAGTGGGGTTGATCCTCAGAGTCCGGGGCAACTGGAGCCGGTAGGAGACAGGGTTCACCCTGCGCACCACCTTGAAGGGGCCAATGTAGCGAGGAGCAAGCTTGCGGTTCTCCACCCGCAGTGGAAGGTCCTTAGTGGACAGCCAAACACGCTGCCCAGGGCGGAAAGCGTGTGCAGGTCTTCTATGGCGGTTGGCCTGAGTCTGGTTGGTTCTGGAGGTCTGTATGAGGGTCTTCCTGACCTTGCTCCAGGTCTTGCGACACCGTCTCACATATTGGTTGACCGAGGGCACCCCCGCGTCCTCCTCCTGGTCCGGGAACAGAGGTGGCTGGAACCCGAATTGGCACTGGAATGGCGACAGCTTGGTGGCCGATGACTGCAGGGTGTTGTGGGCGTACTCCGCCCATGGCAGCCAGGTGCTCCACGATGTCGGGTTATCCATAGCCAGGCCTCGCAGGGTGGTTTCCAGGTCCTGGTTGAGCCTCTCCGTCTGACCATTGGACTGTGGGTGAAACCCAGAGGAGAGGCTGGCAGTGGCTCCGATGACCTTGCAGAACCCGTGCCACACTCGGGAGGAGAACTGGGGCCCTCGGTCTGAGACGATGTCCTGTGGAAGACCAAAGACTCGGAAGACATGATTAAACAAAAGTTTCGCAGTTTCAAGAGCAGAGGGGAGTTTGCACAGTGGTATGAAGCGGCAGGCCTTGGAGAATCTGTCAACTAAGACCAAAATGACCGTGTTACCTTGTGACTCAGGAAGACCCGTGATAAAGTCGACTGCCACGTGGGACCAGGGACGCCGGGGAATGGTCAGAGGATGCAGGAGACCCTGGGGACGCTGTCGTGGGTTCTTGGTTCTGGTGCAAACCTCACAGGACAGGACAAATGACCTTACTTCCTTCTCCATGTTAGGCCACCAGAAGCGTCTTTTCAGGAAGTCCAGGGTCCTCCGAGCTCCCGGGTGGGCGGTGAGAGGGGAAGAGTGACCCCACTGGAGAACCTTGGCCCGGGCTTGATGTGGGACGTACAAGAGGCCTGGTGGCCCCGTCCCAGGACCGGGGTCCTGGCGTTGGGCTCGTCGGACAGCCTCCTCAATACCCCAGCGGACAGGGGCCACAATCCGGGACACAGGGATAATAGGCCCGACTTCATTCTCCCTGTTAGTGGCAGAGAACAGTCTGGACAGTGCGTCAGGTTTGGTGTTCTTGGAGCCGGGGCGGTATGAGAGGGTGAAGTCAAACCGACTGAAAAACAGGGCCCACCTAGCCTGTCGAGGGTTCAGTCTCTTGGCTTGCTGGAGGTACTCCAGGTTCTTGTGGTCAGTCCAAACCAGGAATGGATGTTGTGCTCCCTCCAGCCAGTGCCTCCACTCCTCAAGGGCCAGTTTGACCGCTAGCAGTTCTCGATCCCCCACATCGTACCGGGACTCAGCAGGACTCAGGCGGTGGGAGAAGTAAGCGCAGGGGTGCAGCTTTCCTTCCGAACGTTGAGAGAGCACCGCGCCGACACCACTGTCCGAGGCGTCCACCTCCACGATGAATGGTTGGGAGGTGTCCGGGAGAACCAGAATGGGTGCCGTGCAGAAGCGGTCCTTGAGGTCTTTGAACGCCTTTTCTGCCTGAGGAGACCAGCCATAAGATCCACCTGTCCCTTTGGTGAGGTCTGACATGGGTGCTGCCACAGAACTGAAGTTCCTGATGAACTTGCGGTAGAAGTTAGCGAATCCTAAGAACCGCTGAACCTCCTTAACGGACTTGGGAGTAGGCCAATCCCGGACGGCCAGGGTCTTGGCAGGGTCCATTTGGAGTTGGCCTGTCCGTACAATAAATCCCAGAAAGGAGACCTCGGGAACATGAAATTCGCATTTCTGGGCCTTGGCGAACAGATTGTTCTGTAGCAGCCTCTGGAGAACCTGGCGGACATGGTGGCGGTGCTCCTGCACAGTCTTGGAAAAGATAAGGATGTCGTCGAGGTAGACAAAAACGTATAGGTTAATCATGTCCCTTAAGACGTCGTTGATTAGGGCCTGAAAAACAGCTGGTGCGTTGGTGAGTCCGAAGGGCATCACCTGGTATTCGTAGTGCCCAGACGGGGTGTTAAAGGCAGTCTTCCACTCGTCTCCCTGTCGGATACGGATGAGGTGGTATGCGTTCCGTAGGTCCAACTTGGTGAAGACGGTGGCGCCTTGGAGCAGGTCGAAAGCTGTGGACATCAGCGGAAGGGGATATCGGTTGCGCACAGTGATCTTATTCAGGCCCCTGTAATCAATACATGGTCGGAGCCCCCCATCCTTCTTGCCGACAAAGAAGAAGCCGGCTCCAGCAGGTGAAGTGGAGGGTCGAATAAACCCAGAGACCAGGGCATCTTTGAGGTATTCCTCCATGGCCTTGCGTTCTGGCTGAGAGAGTGAAAACAGTCTGCCACGAGGAGGGGTAGTCCCAGGGAGCAAGTCGATGGCACAGTCGTAGGCCCGGTGCGGAGGAAGAACGGCGGCCCTGCTCTTGCTGAATACCTCCTTGAGATCCCAGTACTCTGTGGGAACTTGAGATAACTCGGTGAGATCAGGGGGCTCGGCAGGAGACACAGGAGAGCTAGAGAGCAGACAAGAGGCATGGCATGCAGGGCCCCATTCCACAACCTGGCTTGTTACCCAGTCTATGCGAGGGTTGTGGCGAGTAAGCCAAGGAAGGCCTAGAATAACTGGGAACTCAGGTGAAGGAATCAGGTGCAGGGATATTTCTTCCTTGTGACCTTGAGACTGGAGGAAGACTGGAGAAGTAACTTGAGTGACTCTTCCATTACCTAACGCTTGGCCATCGAGGGCAGACACAGACAGTGGGACTTCAAGAGGTGCAGTCGGAATATTGATGCTTTGGGCGAAGTGAATATCCATAAAGTTCCCAGCCGCCCCTGAGTCTATCAAAGCTTGACAAGAGTGGACAGACTCACCCCAGGAGATGGAGACCGGGATGTAGATTCCTTGGCCAGGGAGTCCGGGAGAGAGGGTAGGCCCCGTCACAACCCTCCCTCGGCTGGACGGGGCGGTCCTTTTCCCAAGAGTTCGGGACATGATGCTCGGAAGTGACCAGGCTTGCCACAGTAGATGCAGCACTTGTCCCTCCTTCTGCGCTCCCTCTCAGATGCGGAGAGGCGAGTACGACCCACTTGCATGGGTTCTGGACAGTCACTGAAGGAGGTAGACGGTCTCCAGGTAGAGGTAGGGAGGTTGGGGGGGCTCAAGGCTTGGTGGCGTTCTCTCATCCTGTTGTCCAGACGAATAGCATGTGAGATGAGGGTTTCGAGGTCACTTGGGCATCCAATAGAGGCCAGACCGTCCTTGATGGGGTCAGACAGACCATGGTGGAAGGCTGACACCAGGGCAGTCTCGTTCCATCCACTTACTGCTGCGAGTGTTCGGAACGAGATGGCGTAATCTGCGACGCTTCCTCCTTGCCGGATGGACATGAGCTTTCGGGCTGCGTCGGTACTGATGTCTGCCTGATCGAAGACCCGAAGCATCTCTTCAGAAAACAGCTGGAAATCAAAGCACTCAGGTCCCTGTCTTTGCCAGATAGCAGTAGCCCAGGCTCGCGCCTTACCAGCTAATAAGGTGATCACAAAGGCAATCTTGCGGCGATCCGTAGTGTAGGTGGTAGGCTGAAGCTCAAAGGTGAGTTGACACTGGGTAAGGAACTCTCGGCACTCACTGTGCTTGCCGTCATACCTCTGTGGTGCAGGAAGGCTGGGTTCGCGAGGTGAAGAAGGCAGCATTGCAGGAGGCACTGGAGCAGGAGTGGGAGCTGGATCAGGAGCAGGAACTGGATCAGGAGCAGGAGATGCAGGCAGAGATGTCAGCTGTGCCAGGGTTTTCCCAATTTGCTGAAGCAGTTCCTCGTGGCGAGCGAGGGCCTCACGTTGGCTGGTGAGCGTACGTCCATGAGCATCCATGGTCGCTCCGAAGCGTGTCAAAGCTGCCATAATTCCCTGAAGGTTGGCCGGGTAGACAGTTGAAGCAGCCTCTGCTGAGTCGGTCATGACGGAGTCTTTCTGTTAGGGTTTTGCTGGGATTCGAACCTGGTTCATTGGTGTGATAATCCAGCAAACCCCCACTAGGCCACCAGGGGGATGACTCAAATGCAGAGGCGTGAGGCGGAAGTAGAAAAAGAATCAAAAGGTTTATTTAAACTATATACACTATATACAGGGCAAAACAAAAGACAAAAAAAAAAAAACCAAAGAGTATAATCCAAAAGAAAAGCAAAGTGCAAAAATTCAAAAGCTAAGAAGATCAAAAAACACAGTACAAAGGAAACTGGAGATAAACATAGCACAAAGACTCCGTGACAAGAGGACTGAACTCAGGGGTATAAATAGACAAACTAATTAAGGACACAGGTGAAGATAATTAGGCAATTAACACAAACACAAAACACAGGAACAGTGGCGGCCTCTAGAGGCCAAAATAAACACGACATGAAAAGGAAATAACAGCGGCCTCTAGAGGCCAAAACAGTCCTAGTCCTAACACAAACATTTTCAGCTCATTCTGCCACTAGTAGACAATCTTCTTCTTCTTCCAGATGCTCCTGTTAGGGGTTGCCACAGTGGATCATCATGATCTGCATATTTGATTTGGCACAGTTTTTAGACTGGATGCTCTTCCTGATGCAACACTCCCCAATCTATCCAGGCTCTGGACCAGCACTCAGTATGCGCTGGCTTATGCAACCCTAGTGGCTGCCACTAATAGACAGTGATGTCCTACAAATACTACAAATTCTCATATTTAATTGTTTGTGGGAATGTATCTTATTTGTGGTCAAAAATGGCCATTAGTAAGCAGACATCTGATTTGTGAATTTGCATTCATTCTGTAACTAGCTATGTAGTTTGTATAGTCACATTGCACTACCCAGGCACCAACAGAGAAAACATTGCAGCTTGCCAGAATTCAAAATTGGAATACTGAATACTGATCAGTGTAGATGGATCAGGATAAAGCGAGATAAAAAAAGATATCACTGGTGAATGTACTCACTTTAGCATCCAACCTGAGCCTCCTGCTGAGCACTTCTGGTTGACTGTGCTATCCCACTGTCCACTGACTAAGCTTTCAGGTGAACCAATATATCTGTAAGTCTAACATGAGCCCTGCTGGTCTACATATGAGCTACCATAGGCTGGCACTTCATTAAGGGAGAGTTCCCCCTTCCTGGGTCCTGTGAATTCCTAGAATGACACTGCTAGTGAACAAGACTGTCTATCCTCATATCTAAAGCTAGATCATTTTTCAAAGCTGAGCATTTCATCAGTTCAACTGGATTCTATTTGTGTAACACCATTAATCCCTCAGTAGGTGGTTTGAGATTGGGGTGTAATGAACTCTTAACATTTTCTCTAAATTGGAGACTGAAAGTTAGTGACCTACCCCATTTTGTCCAGCCAGCAACCCATAGTGAATGTACCCTTGGTAGAGGCACCATTAGTCATTACATTACAGGTATTTAGCAGACACTCTTACCTAAGGAACAGTTGGGGGTTAGGTGCCTTGCACAAGGGCACTTCAGCCATTCCTGCTCTTCCAGGTAATTAAACCAGCAACCTTTTGGTCCCAAAGCTGCTTATCTAACCTTTAGGCTATGGCTTCCCCCAGGTTCAAGAATGCAAGGAGACAAATGCTTAAAGGGAATACTGTGATGACTTTTGGCCTGGTGGAACCCCCTAAGTTCCCCTGACCACTTAATTTGATGGCTTTTGTCTGAAGCTGCAATAGTCCCTCTGGGAGGTCTCGCATGTAAATATTTTCACCTCCATGCTGCCTTCACTGGATTATCAAGTTGGAGTTTTGAAGCTTCCACTGGGCCAGCAGGGTCTCCCAGTATCTGGTTGACCACAATGAGGTACAGTCCTGAGGAAGATTGTGAATGATCCTAGGCATATTCTGTAACCTCTTTGGATAAAACATGTACACCACAAGCACCTTGACCATCTTGGGCCATGTGGAGTTACCCAAGTCTGAGTAACAACTCCTAAGGGGATTATTCTGTGACACTGGTCATGACTGCCATTGGACATGTTGGATCCAAAGAAGCAAGAGGAAAAGCTCAATGTCAATATCTACCATTACAACTGTATACTTAAGGTCTGGCTTCTCCATATCAGAAAGATTTCCATTGTGTTGTCATTGTCATGAGCTTTTTTTGTATTTTGTGTTCCTCTCTCCAGACAGAACATTTTGTTCAATAAAATCACCTCCATTTTACCTATTACTTCATCTCAGCAGTTCTCTCTCAGACTGGTTCCTTATGACATATTAGGAACTTTTGGACCAGAGGAACTTTTTTGTGTGTCTACACTGCAGGAACTGAGAACAATCATAGTTCTTGGAATGCCATTTTGAAGAACTTTTTTAGCTCCTACTTCAAGGTAGGTACTCTCCCAACACAAGAAGGACCATAAGTGATGTAAGTTCACGCTGATTGGTCCAGATGTAAATGTGCATTGATCAGTCAAACATAAGCCAATACATCACCAGCAACTGCCATTTTGAAAAATCCATGTAAAATGTTAGCTGTGTACACAACAGCTCTTCGCGTTAGTGTAAAACAAACAAACAAACAAACAAACAAACAAACAAACAAACAAACAAACAGTGTTGCCAGGCAAAGCAAATCTTGCACGGCAGCACTTATTTTATACCTACAGTGGGGCAAAAAAGTATTTAGTCAGCCACCAATTGTGCAAGTTCTCCCACTTAAAAAGATGAGAGAGGCCTATAATTTTCATCATAGGTACACTTCAACTATGAGAGACAGAATGGGGGGAAATAATCCAGGAAATCACATTGTAGGATTTTTAATGAATTAATTGGTAAATTCCTCAGTAAAATAAGTATTTGGTCACCTACAAACAAGCAAGATTTCTGGCTCTCACAGACCTGTAACAACTTCTTTAAGAGGCTCCTCTGTCCTCCACTCGTTACCTGTATTAATGGCACCTGTTTGAACTCATTATCAGTATAAAAGACACCTGTCCACAACCTCAAACAGTCACACTCCAAACTCCACTATGGCCAAGACCAAAGAGCTGGCAAAGGACACCAGAAACAAAATTGTAGACCTGCACCAGGCTGGGAAGACTGAATCTGCAATAGGTAAGCAGCTCGGTGTGAAGAAATCAACTGTGGGAGCAATTATTAGAAAATGGAAGACATACAAGACCACTGATAATCTCCCTCGATCTGGGGCTCCACACAAGATCTCACCCCGTGGGGTCAAAATGATCACAAGAACGGTGAGAAAAAAATCCCAGAACTGCACGGGGGGACCTAGTGAATGACCTGAGAGCTGGGACCAAAGTAACAAAGGCTACCATCAGTAACACACTACGCTGCCAGGGACTCAAATCCTGCAGTGCCAGACGTGTCCCTCTGCTTAAGCCAGTAGATGTCCAGACCTGTCTGAAGTTTGCTAGAGAGCATTTGGATGATCCAGAAGAGGATTGGGAGAATGTCATATGGTCAGATGAAACCAAAATAGAACTTTTTGGTAAAAACTCAACTTGTCGTGTTTGGAGGAGAAAGAATGCTGAGTTGCATCCAAAGAACACCATACCTACTGTGAAGCATGGGGGTGGAAACATGCTTTGGGGCTGTTTTTCTGCAAAGGGACCAGGATGACTGATCCGTGTAAAGGAAAGAATGAATGGGGCCATGTATCGTGAGATTTTGAGTGAAAACCTCCTTCCATCAGCAAGGGCATTGAAGATGAAACATGGCTGGGTCTTTAAGCATGACAATGATCCCAAACACACCACCCGGACAACGAAGGAGTGGCTTCATAAGAAGCATTTCAAGGTCCTGGAGTGGCCTAGCCAGTCTCCAGATCTCAACCCCATATAAAATCTTTGGAGGGAGTTGAAAGTCCGTGTTGCCCAGCAACAGCCCCAAAACATCACTGCTCTAAAGGAGATCTGCATGGAGGAATGGGCCAAAATACCAGCAACAGTGTGTGAAAACCTTGTGAAGACTTACAGAAAATGTTTGACCTCTGTCATTGCCAACAAAGGGTATATAACAAAGTATTGAGATGAACTTTTGTTATTGACCCAAATACTTATTTTCCACCATAATTTGCAAATAAATTCTTTAAAAATCAGACAATGTGATTTTCTGGATTTTTTTTTCTCATTTTGTCTCTCATAGTTGAAGTATACCTATGATGAAAATTACAGGCCTCTCTCATCTTTTTAAGTGGGAGAACTTGCGCAATTGGTGACTGACTAAATACTTTTTTGCCCCACTGTATATGTTGATAATGGCAATATTTCTCAAGCAGCAGCTGTCAGGTTATAGTCCTATGAAAATCCATGACCTTGAGTTGGACATTTCAAAGTCATTCAAGGACAAAGGTCATGGTGCCAAATGAAAGGCTATATGAGAGTTCCTATATGCTCATAGTAGTAAACATTTGTCTATCGGCAACCATTTTTGAGTTATAATGGAAAATATATGTTATTTTGACTGAAAGGTTGACCTTTCTGGTGACCTTGACCTTGAGCTGATTACCCCCAAAATTTAAATCAGGTAATCTAAAAACCATTGCCCACCTACCCTGAAAATTTGAAGTCAATCGGTGGAACCATCTAGACGCTAGGTTGTTAACAGTCAGACACACAAACAAACCACACTGATTACAATACCTTGCCTCACTTATTCTGCCATGGGTGAGGTAACAAAAAAAAAAATGGACAAATAGACCAACAGTGTACTCCAGGTTCTATTGAGCATATATGTACAGGGTAGTTCCTCTCAATAAGTCCTCAGAAATTCAACAACTCAATGTTTTTACACCAACCCAATAGAAGCAGGTTTAGTTCTGAAGAATGATTTACTGGGTCATATTCTCAAAAGGTTATGTGGTTATTTATAAAGTACAGCGTATAAACATTGCACTCAATAGATTTGGTGTTTATTCAGCATTTTAAATAAAACTGTCAGTCACTTGAATTTTTCCTTGTTAAATAATCATGTAAAACCTCAGTGATCTGTCATGTTCTGATCATTTAAGGTAAGTGTTTCTGAAAAGGTTCAGTTTTAGCATTCCTCTCAATGCTCTCTCTATAACTGGAGAAAGAAATTGTTTTATTACTGTCATCGTCGATCATAAATATCAATCTCAGGCTTTATTTGCTGTGGCAGCAGCAATAGAAAAGCAGGAAATAAAAAAAAAACTGCTGTATTTATTGCTTTTACTTACAAAGAAAATATAAATAGTAAGCTGTATAACTGTAGGAAGGCTGTTAAGCAGTGTAGCACGCTCTAAGACATTATTTCTATGTGGTGAAATGGTGATTTGTGCCATATTCTGGCTATGTGTGGGTTTGTTTCTTGTGTCTACAGTGGTGCTTGAAAGTTTGTGAATCCTTTAGAATTTTCAATGTTTCTGCATAAATATGACCTAAAATATCATCAGATTTTCACACAAGTCCTAAAAGTAGATAAAGAGAACCCATTTAAACAAATGAGACAAAAATATTATACCTGTTCATTTATTTATTGAGGAAAATGATCCAATATTACATATCTGTGAGTGGCAAAAGTATGTGAACCTCTAGGATTAGCAGTTAATTTGAAGGTGAAATTAGTCAGGTGTTTTCAATCAATGGAATGAAAATCAGGTGTGAGTGGGCACCCTGTTTTATTTAAAGAACAGGGATCTATCAAAGTCTGATCTTCACAACACATGTTTGTGGAAGTGTATCATGGCATGAACAAAGGAGATTTCTGAGGACCTCAGAAAAAGTCTTGTTGATGCTCATCAGGCTGGAAAAGGTTACAAAACCATCTCTAAATAGTTTGGACTCCACCAATCCACAGTCAGACAGATTGTGTACAACTGGAGGAAATTCAAGACCATTATTACCCTACCCAGGAGTGGTCAACCAACAAAGATCACTCCAAGAGCAAGGCATGTACTGTAATAGTCGGCGAGGTCACAAAGGACCCCAGGGTAACTTCTAAGCAACTGAAGGCCTCGCTCACATTGGCTAATGTTAATTTTCATGAGTCCACTATCAGGAGAACACTGAACAACAATGGTGTGCATGGCAGGGTTGCAAGGAGAAAGCCACTGCTCTCCAAAAAGAACATTGCTGCTCATCTGCAGTTTGCTAAAGATCACGTGGACCAGCCAGAAGGCTATTGGAAAAATGTTTTGTGGACAGATAAGACCAAAATAGAACTTTTTGGTTTAAATGAGAAGTGTTATGTTTGGAGAAAGGAAAACACTGCATTCCAGCATAAGAACCTTATCCCATCTGTGAAACATGGTGGTGGTAGTAACATGGTTTTGGCCTGTTTTGCAGCATCTGGGCCAGGATGGCTTGCCATCATTGATGGAACAATGAATTCTGAATTATACCAGCAAATTCTAAAGGAAAATGTCAGGACATCTATCCATGAACTGAATCTCAAGAAAAGGTGGGTCATGCAGCAAGAAAACAACCCCAAGCATTCAAGTCGTTCTACCAAAGAATGGTTAAAGAAGAATAAAGTTAATGTTTTGGAATGGCCAAGTCAAAGTCCTGACCTTAATCCAATCGAAATGTTGTGGAAGGACTTGAAGTGAGCAGTTCATGTGAGGAAACCCACCAACGTCCCAGAGTTGAAGTTGTTCTGTACAGAGGAATGGGCTAAAATTCCTCCAAGCTGGTGTGCAGGACTGATCAACAGTTACTAGAAATGTTTAGTTGCAGTTAATGCTGCACAAGTGGGTCACACCAAATACTGAAAGCAAAGATTCACATACTTTTGCCACTCACAAATATGTAATATTGGATCATTTTCCTCAATAAATAAATGACCAAGTATAATATTTTGTCTCATTTGTTTAACTGGGTTCTCTTTATCAACTTTTAGGACTTGTGTGAAAATCTGATGATATTTTAGGTCATATTTATGCAGAAATAAAGAAAATTCTAAAGGGTTCATAAACTTTCAAGCACCACTGTACATCATTTTATTTTTCAATTATTCAGATTTTAAAGGAAATATGCAGAACCATGGCCTCACTTCTTGTTTATAAATGCCTTGAGACCTCAAGAATGGCATAGGAATAGTTTTAAACATTAACAATATATCTAATATAGCAATTTTTACGATTAAAATTATTCATATAGGTAGCGGTCTGAGTGAATGAACTTGACATCTGTGATGTCACAGCAGGAAGGCTATCGGTCTCATCACCATTTTCGCTATACTAAAACACAGAGCTAACTGCAACTTTGATCCTCCATTTTGAGCTAATTTATCACCATGCCACGTAGATGTGTTGCTGGCAGGTGCAGCAACATGACAGAAGGTGGATTTATGTTTGTCTGTGAAGATTCTCAGGTCATCCAGGTCATAGTAAACTATGGGTGGTAAAAGAGAGCAACTGGACTTGCTTGAAGATTCTTGAAGACGTTTCACCGCTTCCTCAGTTCTGCTTAAGTCAGACAGAACTGAAGAAACCTTTTGGATGAGAGGTGAAACGTCTTCAAGAATCTTCAAGCAAGTCCAGTTGCTCTCTTTTACCACCCACAGTGGATTTATGTTGCATTCATGGCCCAAGAATGTTCAAACTGCAAAGATTTGGATGCGTTTAGCGAGAAATTCAAAGCCACATTTTACTGATGACTTGTACGAAACCTCTGATCTGTTGAGGAGCATTGGCTATAAGCCTGTATTGAAAGAGGATGCAGTACCAACAATTAAAGGAAAAGAAAACTACAAGAAAAGGAAAGTAAGTTCAGTTGCACCAGTTCTCCTGGAGTGTGAGCCGAGCAGTAATGGCGCTGTGGAAACACATCTACTGATGCAACTGGACACATCGTCAGTGATGTTCCTGGAATCATTGGGTGTTTCGGGTCTTTCAACATCATACACCCTCATCCAGGTGACCCAGCCGGGGCTGATCAGACCCCAGCTTGTGTCCAGATGGCATGCTAGCTACCATGACTCCATGGTTCTCCTCTCTTGAGCCACAGCCATCTTGAGGCCCTCTCTGCCGCTTCGGTGGTATTGCAGATGGCTCTCCTCTTCTGCTGTCCGACGATGCCTAAACACCCCAGTGCGCTGGCCAAGGACCGGGCCACAAAGCCTCTGTAGCCTACCTCAATTGGAAGGCACTTTGCCCTCCATCCTGACTGCTGGCAGTCACTGACCAGCCCCGTGTACTTGGAGAGCTTCCTTTCAAAAGCTTCTTCCAGGCGGTCTTCCCACGGGACTGTCAGCTCCAGCATTACGACCTGCTTGGTGGCCTCGGATACAAGGATGATATCAGGACAGAGGGTGGTGACTGCAATGTGGCTGGGGAACTTCAGTTGTTTTTCAAGGTCCACTAGCAGCTGCCAGTCTCTTGCAGAGGTCAGGATGCCTGCTGGTGCTTTCTTTGCTTGGGCAACCTGCTCCCCAGCCCTGACAAAGGCAATGGTATACTTGGGGGGGCGCAGCTGCTTTGCCCATACCAGTCCTGTGTTGATGGCTTCAGCGATGGTCTTCAGGACTTGGTCATGCCTCCACCGGTAATGCCCTTCTCCAAGTGCTGTTGTGCAGCAGCTAAGAACATGTTCCAAGGTGCCTCTCTTGGAACACAATGGGCAAGCTGGTGACTCTGCAAGACCCCATGCATGCAGGTTTGATGGACTGGGCAACACGTCGTACACTGCCTGGATGAGAAATTTGATGTGGTGAGGCTCAGCTCTCCAGATCTCAGTCCAGGTCACTTTCCTCTCCAGCGCATTCTCCCATCTTGTCCAGGCCCCCTGCTGTCTCATGCCCACCGCCCTGCAAGATCTTATTTCCTCCACAGCAGCCCTCACCTCCTCTTGGACCAGGCGCCACTTCTCCTTCCCCCTGGTGTTCATTTGTGGAGTCGGAAAGGATCCTAGACCAGCTCTGCCTCGTGTGACCACCCCCACCAGAGCCCTGTGGCGCAGCCTAGCTTCAGCCATTTGCATGGCCTCTTCTGCCTTCTACTTTCTACCCATCCTCACTTGGATTCCAGCATTGGCCACCTTTGGATCACTGGAGTCTCTGTACAGCAACACTTCTCTAGCCCTCGTTACCTTGAACTCCTCCTCCAAGGATTTAAAGGGCAGCTGCAGTTTGTTATTGCGCCCATAGAGTGCGATGCTGCTCAGGCTCTTAGGTAACCCCAGCCATCTCCGCAGGTGGTTGCTGACTTTCCTCTCCAAGGTCTCTACTGTGGATACTGGGATGGCATAGATGAGGAGAGGCCACAGGATCCTGGGGAGGATGCCGTGCTGGTAGACCCATGCTTTGAATTTTCCAGGTAGACCGGATTTGTCCACGGATTTCAGCCAGCCATTCAACTCAGCACAGGCTGTCTGGATAGATGTTGCATCCTTGAGAGAGCTGTCAAAGACCTTGCCCAGACTCTTAACTGGCTTCTCTGTGATCGTTGGGATGGCTGTGCCTGCGATGTTAAACCGGAACTTGTCCTCCACCTTTCCTTTCCTCAGCACCATGGATCTTGATTTGGCAGGTTTGAAACGCATTCGGGCCCACACCACCTTCTTCTCTAGACCCTTCAGAATCCATCGGCATCCCGGGACTGATTCCATCGTGACTGTAAGTTCATCCATGAACGCCCTAATGGGTGGCTGTCGTTGTCCAGAACTCATAAGAGGTCCTCTGCACTCTGGCTCAGCAGACTTGGTGAGCATATTCATGGCCAAGGAGAATAGTGTCACAGAGATCGTGCACCCTGTGATGATGCCAATATCTACCTTGTGCCAACTGAATAGAGTTGCTCCTGAAGAGACCCTCATCCTGAAGTTGTTGTAGTAGTCAGTAATGAGATCTCTACACCTGCTGGGGACATGATGTTTCACCAGAGTGAGCTGGACAAGCTTATGCGGGATGGAGCCGAATGCGTTGGCCAAGTCAAGCCATAGCACTGACAGGTTTCCCCTATTTTCTCTGGCCTCTCGGATAAGCTGTGTCACCACACCTATATGCTCCATACAGCCCGGCATCCCTAATATGACACCTTTCTGGACTGATGTGTCAATGTAGGTGTTCCTTGCTAGGTAAGTGCACAGCCTCTTGGAGATAGCACTGAAGAAGATTTTGGATTCAATGCACAGGAGGGAGATGATGCAGAACTGGTCAAGCTGGGTGGAGCCTTCCTCCTTAGGGATCCAAACCCCTTCTGCCATTCACCATTGTTCTGGGATCTTCCCCTTTCTCCAGAAGACTCGCAGGATTTTCCACAGCCGCAGTAAAAGTTTGGGACAGTTCTTGTACACTTTGTATGAAGTGACACTTGGTCCTGGAGCAGAACATGCTCTAGCTTTATGGACAACCTCTTTGATTTCCATCAGCTTCAGCTCCGACATGTCAAACTGCACCTCTGGCTCAGGTGGATCAATAAGGATGTTGCAATCTCCCAACTCCAGCTATCTTCTGGGGTCGCTGAACATCTGTGCGAGATGTTGGTCAATATCTTCCTTTGAGGAGGACAGTTTGCCGCTGCGCTTCTGGCCTAGCAGGTCTTTTATGAACTTGAAGGGGTTAGCGATAAAGGCCGCTCGTTTACGCACCCTCTCGCGTCGCCGCCTCCGATGCCACTCTGACCGGCGTAGAATCCTTATCCTCTTCTGGTGCATGGACATTAGTTGGGCTAGACCAAAGCATTCCTCATCTCCTGCCTCTTTGTATTGAGACTTCAGCGCTTTCATCTCCCGCCTTATGAGATGGATCTTCTCCGCTCTGTGGTTCCTTGTGTAGGATGTTCCCAAGCTTTTCCTCTCCTCTTCACCGAACCGCTCAGCTGCCATCCTGACAATGATTGTTGTCATGGCTTGCAGCTTCCGGTCCGCCTCTCCCTTTGACACAGACTCCAGAATTTTGTCCACGTCATTGTCAAACTGCTTCCACAGTGTAGTCATGGTAGCTGCCGGCCACTTAATCTGCCTCTGTTCCGACTGGGTGCTCAAGGAGTGCGGCGCCAACACCTGGAGGTTCTGAGCACTGTGGGGTGACTCCGGGCAAGGCCCCTCCTGCGACTCACCAGGTGGAACACCTGTGCGTTGTGTTGCTGCTGCTCCCCCCAAACACTTCATCTTTGCTTGGTGAATTTTCAAGCCGCACAAGTTCTTGCATACTTTCCCACACGTACACTGAGAGCTCATAGTCGTTTGTCCATTGCCTTGGTCTGTCACCATTGAATCTGTCCAGTTGGGGTGCTCATCCTCCCCCCCCTCGGGTACCCCGGGGGTCTCTCCCCTGCGGAGTACTCAGTATGGAGAAAATGGAGAATGAGTGGGCCAGTTGTCAGATTTCTCCACTGGATATGCTTTTTTTTCTGCTGGATATACTTGCCTCAGCAGCAATATCACACCC
Organism: Neoarius graeffei; assembly: GCF_027579695.1. Lineage (NCBI taxonomy): Eukaryota > Metazoa > Chordata > Actinopteri > Siluriformes > Ariidae > Neoarius > Neoarius graeffei. The sequence goes on from NC_083586.1 coordinate 13,233,540, forward strand.
TTATGTGGAAGAAACAAATGAACGAAGAACTGCACGAAGAATTGAAAGTCAGATTGTTTCAAAACAATCAGCCACAAGATCGGCCTTCAAGAAACGAGAACACAGATGGGTAAGATGTGACTCTCATTTGGTTACAACAACAACAACAACAACAACACTCGCTGTTTACCTGCATTTAGATTAATACATGTAACTTGTATTGTGTATTTAAGTTATCGGTATAAGATTATTTAATTTGCTTCAGAATGTGCTTGTCTCAATTCATCTGATTATTTAATTAGCCTTTTACATTTTATCAGTGAAAATGCATGCATGTACATGTATGTTGCATAAGTTCTAATGTCTATCCTGTTTTAATGAGAGTCACATGAGACTGTCAGTTCAATCCAGTCCAATTCTCTAGACAGCTTTGTTCTCTGGCTTTATTTTATAAGGTGGGGGCCTCCATGCCCGACGTGTTACTGTCGGATTCACTTACCAATCATTCAAACTGATACAGTTCTACGTGTATAGCAGTAGCATGTACACAAACTCCAATTTCAGGACTATCACAGTCAGATGTATTACTATATGAGGAATCCAAAGAATCTCCTATAAATCCGAATGAAGAAGCCATTGCAACCACTCTCGCCTGCCGAGTCTGGCTTTGGTCTATAGCTGTCAAAGGCCTTGGCCTTAAAACTGGTTACCACTGTGACGTCACGCACTCAGGGCTGGCTCAGTGGGGCAGCTCAAATGCCAACTTTGTGGTCGATTTTAACTCTTAAAAATATATATTTTTATTATCATTTATGCAGCATACAAGAGTCAGGGATGGAGATACTATTCACTCAGAAATGTAATAAGGGTTCTGCGTATCTCCTTTAAAATCCTGAATTAGATTTTTTTCATCTGACCAGTAATGACTAGTAATGATACACAAACTCTGGTTCATGCTTTTATTCTTTTCATTTAGATAACTGTAATTCACTCTTCAGTTCAGTGCCTTCCTGCAAAGTCTTTCCAAAAGCTACAATATATTCAGAACTCTGCAGCGAGAGTTCGAACCCATACTAAATGCTCTGATCACATCAGCCCCATCCTCTCTTAGCTATGCTGGCAACCAGTTCTGCCCCGGATCAAATTTAAAATCTTGCTTGTCACCTTCAAAGGGAACTACTGACTCCCTACATCCCCACTCACTCAAGTCTTCTTGCAAGAATTTACTTGCTGTCCCACACACCAGACTCTCCACCTTGGGGGCGTGGTCCTTCATTGCCCCCAAACTCTGGAATTCTCTTCCTCAATCTCTCCATGACTGCTGTTTGTTCTCTACTTTCAAATCTCAATTGAACTGAATCTTTTCCATGAACATTTCTCTTCTACTCTTACTACTTAGCCTTTTTTTCCCCTCCCTCCTGTAAAACAACCTTGGGATTGTGAAGGCGCTATAGAAATTTAACTTGTTATTAACCTATATTATATATTCTCAGATGAATTGTTTTCCCAGCAGAGGGCTCACACAACTCCCCATTCCAATCACCCTGCTCATCCACAGCTAAACACATAGTCACAATACTTTATTCACAGAAACTCAACAATATCCTGACTAATCTTATAACAAACGTGTGGCACAGCCTTGGTGCTCCAGTGAATCCACTTTACAAGCAACACCAATTATAATCAAGCATATCTTCTGTACAAGCACATGAGAGTATAGCAACCCTAGTGATTTTTTGAGCAAATGTTATCTATAGTTTTGATATTGGCATCTTATTAATATTAATCAGCACAAATAACAACACAAACCCTTTTGATGTAACCTACAAGGAAAATGCTTGATTATATCATTATGTGTGAAAGTCGATGACAGCAGCATGAGAGCATTTTAGTTTGAAAGCACAGTCGCACCATCATCTGTGCGTCTTTGCATCTTTTATTCATGCTTTATTCAAACCCTTTGCAGGCACTGAAGCAGAAGCTGAGTTTAGTGTGTGAAAAGAGAATTTGTAACTGCAGACTGCATGCTGAGTCCTCTCACTTGCCTTATAAATAAGGGAACTGCCTTTAATTAGTTGCTGCCAATCTGCAGGGTTTTCAGGGGTCTGAGAAGATGAGGACTTTAGGAAACATATTGTCTAAAGCGGGGTCGGCAACCTTTTTGCCATGTAGTGCCAATTACAAATTTTCTTGTTAGTTAGTGTGCCATTCAAATAGGTGTTGTTAACTATGTGTAATTAGACACCACACATTTTAGACGGATATGGATATTTAATGCATTGAGCAAATGTAAAACACCATTGCACTTGTTTTATGCCATTAACCTCACACACAAGGTTTAAGAACCCCACACACACACACACATTGGATAACAACATTGCAAGCAGCTTATACAAATTCACAAAATAACATCCAAAATCTTTCAGTAGGTAACAGGCCCAAGTTATTCACAATAAAGACGTAGCAGCCTAATGGAAATGGAACTGATGAATAATAAAACTGCAGAAAAAAAATTAAATAATGAGTGTCAGAGAACATTAACAAGTAGCCTACATAAAGTGGCTTAACAATAAACTGCAAATTTGAAGTAGCCTTGTTACAAAATAAATGTTTTGCCTATCAGTCAATGTGACCCCTGGCCCTGCTTCCCCTTACTTAGCTCCGAGATGTGGGGATGGTAATTGGCCACTTTGAGTTGGATGCATGCTGCTGAATGGCCCATTGTCAGACGACTTTGGGAGGGGCAAAGCACATTCTTCATGTGTGAAAATATCTGTTCACACAGATATGTTGATCCGAACACTGACAATAAAGCCAGTGCGATATTGCGAAGACAGTTGAACTTTTCGGGTAAAGATGCCCAGCAGGATTCATTGGCTTTAAACAGCAGAGCTCCTCTCCCACAGTCACATCACAATATCTTGCCATCACTGCCAAACATGCCACATCATTCACTTTCGTCAAGTGCAATGCTAAATACCGCTGCATCTTTTATGCCAGCTGTTTGCTGCACCCTTACATTTTCTGCCATTCCACTAATTTCTCACTGTTAGGGTTTTGCTGGGATTCGAACCCAGGTCGCTGGTGTGATAATCCAGCAAACCCTCACTAGGCCACCAGGGGGATGACTCAAGTGCAGAGGCGTGAGGCGTAGGTAGAGTATCAAAAAACAGTTTATTTACAACATATACAATCTGATGGAAAAAACAAAAAGAAAATCCAAAAGCTCAGAAGATGACCAAAAATAAAAATATCCAAAAGGTTCAAAGTCCCAAAAAACAAAAGGAAAGGCAAAAATGCAGAATGCTCAGAAGATCAAAAATACAAAGTCCAAAGAAAGCAAAAAACATCAAAAACACAAGGGCACGGGCAAGATACGTGGGACAGAGGAAACTAGCACTAGACAACATAACAAAGACTCCGTGACAAGGGAACAAACAGAGGGGTATTTATACACAAACTCATTAAGGAACAGGGCGGGGCAGGAAACAGGCAATCAAGACAAACACAAAACACAGTGGCGGCCTCTAGAGGCCAAAACAACCATGACAAGATAAACATAACAGTGGCCTCTAGAGGCCAAAACAGTCCCAGTCCTAACAGGACCCCCCCCAGGAGTGTCTCCTGACGTTCCCAGGGTGATCCGGATGGGCCGAATGGAAGTCCCGGCACAGTCCTTTATTTAAAATGTCCCGGGCGGGGACCCAACAGCGTTCCTCAGGGCCATAGCCCTTCCAATCTACCAGGTATTGAAGCCCGCCGCGGACCCGGCGGGAGTCAAGCAGGCGATGCACGGTGAACACAGTCTGACCCTGGAAGATGCGGGGGGGTGGGGGATTCCTAAGGGCAGGGGCATATGTGGACGTCAGTACTGGCCGCAACAGGGAAACATGGAATGTGGGGTTGATCCTCAGAGTCCGGGGCAACTGGAGCCAGTAGGCGACAGGGTTCACCCTGCGCACCACCTTGAAGGGGCCAATGTAGTGAGGAGCAAGCTTGCAGTTCTCTACCCGCAGCGGGAGGTCCTTGGTGGACAGCCAAACCTGCTGCCCAGGGCAGAAAGCGTGGGCAGGTCTTCTATGGTGGTTGGCCTGAGTCTGGTTGGTTCTGGAGGTCTGGATGAGGGTCTTCCTGACCTTGCTCCAGGTCTTGCGACACCATCTCACATATTGGTTGACTGAGGGCACCCCCGTGTCCTCCTCCTGGTCCGGGAACAGAGGTGGCTGGAACCCGAATTGGCACTGGAATGGTGACAGCTTGATGGCCAATGACTGCAGGGTGTTGTGGGCGTACTCTGCCCATGGCAGCCAGGTGCTCCACGATGTCGGGTTATCCATAGCCAGGCCTCGCAGGGTGGTTTCCAGGTCCTGGTTGAGCCTCTCCGTCTGGCCATTGGACTGTGGCTGGAACCCAAAGGAGAGGCTGGCAGTGGCTCCGATGACCTTGCAAAACCCTTGCCACACTTGGGAAGAGAACTGGGGCCCCCAGTCAGAAACCTGTGGGTGACCAAAAACTCGGAAGACATGAGTGAACATGAGTTTGGCAGTTTCCAGGGCAGAAGGGAGCTTGCACAGTGATATGAAGCGGCAGGCCTTAGAGAATCTGTCTACTATGACCAAAATGACAGTATTACCTTGTGACTCAGGGAGACCTGTGATGAAGTCGACTGCCATGTGGGACCAGGGACGCCGGGGAATGGTCAGAGGATGCAGGAGACCCTGGGGATGCTGTCGTGGGTTCTTGCTTCTGGTGCACACTTCGCAGAAAAAGACGAATGACCTCACTTCCTTCTCCATGCTAGGCCACCAGAAGCGTCTTCTCAAAAAGTCCAGGGTCCTTCGAGCTCCTGGGTGGGCGGTGAGAGGGGATGAGTGACCCCACTGGAGAACCTTGGCCCGGGCTTGATGTGGGACGTACAAGAGGCCCGGTGGCCCCGTCCCAGGACCGGGGTCCTGGCGTTGGGCTCATCGGATGGCCTCCTCAATACCCCAGCAGACAGGGGCCACAATCCGGGACACAGGGATAATAGGACCAACTTCGCTCTCCCTGTTGGTGGGAGCGAACAGCCTGGAAAGCACGTCAGGTTTGGTATTTTTGGAGCCGGGGTGGTATGATAGGGTAAAGTCGAACCGACTGAAAAATAAGGCCCACCTAGCCTGTCGTGGATTGAGTCTCTTTGCTTGCTGGAGGTACTCCAGGTTCTTGTGGTCTGTCCAGACCAAAAATGGGTGTTGCGCTCCCTCCAGCCAGTGCCTCCACTCCTCAAGGGCCAGTTTAACTGTTAGCAGTTCTTGATCCCCCACGTCATACCGGGACTCCGCAAAACTCAGGCGGTGGGAGAAGTATACGCAGGGGTGCAACCTTCCTTCTGAGCGTTGAGAGAGGACCGCACCGACGCTGCTGTCCGAGGCATCCACCTCGATGATGAAGGGTTGTGAAGGGTCTGGGAGGACCAGAATGGGTGCCGTGCAGAAGTGGTGCTTGAGGTCTTTGAACGCCTTTTCCATCTGAGGAGACCAGACATATGATCCACCTGTCCCTTTGGTGAGGTCTGATATGGGCGCTGCTACAGAACTAAAGTTCCTGATGAACTTGCGGTAGAAGTTAGCAAATCCTAAGAACCGCTGAACCTCTTTGACGGACTTGGGGGTGGGCCAGTCCCGGACGGCCAGGGTCTTGGCTGGATCCATCTGGAGTTGGCCTGTCCGTACAATAAAACCCAGAAAGGAGACCTCGGGAACATGAAATTCGCATTTCTGGGCCTTAGCAAACAGACTGTTCTGTAGCAGCCTCTGGAGAACCTGGCGGACATGGTGGCGGTGCTCCTGCACGGTCTTGGAAAAGATTAGGATGTTGTTGAGGTAGACAAAAATGTACAGGTTAATCATGTCCCTCAAGACGTCGTTGATTAGGGCCTGAAAAACAGCTGGTGCGTTGGTGAGTCCGAAGGGCATTACCTGGTACTCGTAGTGCTCTGACAGGGTGTTAAAGGCAGTCTTCCACTCGCCTCCTTGTCGGATACGGACAAGGTGGTATGCGTTCCGTAAGTCCAACTTGGTGAAGACGGTGGCGCCTTGGAGCAGGTCGAATGCTGTGGACATCAGCGGAAGGGGATAGCGGTTGCGCACGGTGATCTTGTTCAGGCCCCTGTAGTCAATACACGGTCGGAGCCCCCCATCCTTCTTGCCATCAAAGAAGAAGCCGGCGCCAGCAGGTGAAGTGGAGGGTCGAATGAACCCAGAGACCAGGGCTTCCTTGATGTATTCCTCCATGGCCTTGTGTTCTGGCTGAGAGAGGGAGAACAGTCGGCCCCGAGGAGGAGTAGTCCCAGGGAGCAAGTCGATGGCACAGTCGTAGGCGTGGTGCGGAGGAAGAACGGCGGCCCTGCTCTTGCTAAAAACCTCTTTCAGATCCCAGTACTCTGTGGGAACTTGAGATAACTCGGTGAGATCAGGAGGCTCAGCAGGAGACACAGGAGAGCTAGAGAGCAGACAAGAGGCATGGCATGCAGGACCCCATTCCACAACCTGGCTTGTTACCCAGTCTATGCGAGGGTTGTGGCGAGTAAGCCAAGAAAGGCCTCGAATAACTGGGAACTCAGGTGAATGAATAAGGTGCAGGGATATTTCTTCTTTGTGACCTTGAGACTGGAGAAAGACTGGAGAAGTAACTTGGGTGACTCTTCCATCACCTAAAACTTGGCCATCCAGGGCAGACACAGACAGTGGGACTTCAAGAGGTGCAGTCGGGACATTGATACTTTGGGCAAAGTGGATATCCATAAAGTTTCCAGCTGCCCCTGAGTCTAACAAGGCCTGGCAAGAGTGGACGGACTCACCCCAGGAGATGGAAACCGGGATGTAGATTCCTTGACCAGGAAGTCCGGGAGAGAGGGTAGGCCCTGTCACAACCCTCCCTCGGCTGGACAGGGCGGTCCTTCTCCTGAGAGCTCGGGACATGATGCTCGGAAGTGACCAGGCTTACCACAGTAGATGCAGCACTTGTCCCTCCTTCTGCGCTCCCTCTCAGATGAGGAGAGGTGAGTACGGCCCACTTGCATGGGTTCTGGACAGTCACTGGATGAGGTAGACGGGCTCCATGTTGAGGCAATGAGGCCGGGGAGACTCAGGACTTGGCGGCGTTCTCTAATCCTGTTGTCCAGACGAATGGCATGAGAAATCAGTGTTTTGAGGTCACTTGGGCATCCGATAGAGGCCAGACCGTCTTTGATGAGGTTAGACAGACCATGGTGAAAGGCTGAAACCAGGGCAGTCTCATTCCATCCACTTACTGCTGCGAGCATCCGGAACGAGATGGCATAGTCTGTGACACTTCCTCCTTGCTGGATGGACATGAGCTTTCTGGCTGCGTCTTTGCTGATGTCTGCTTGATCGAAGACACGAAGCATCTCCTCTGTAAACAGCTGGAAATCAGAGCACTCGGGTCCCTGTCTCTGCCAGATGGCTGTTGCCCAAGCTCGTGCCTTACCAGCTAACAAGGTTATCACAAAGGCAATCTTGCGGCAATCCGTAGTGTAGGTGGTAGGCTGGAGCTCAAAGGTGAGTTGGCACTGGGTAAGGAACTCCCGACACTCACTGTGCTTGCCGTCATACCTCTGTGGTGCAGGAAGGCTGGGTTCACGAGGTGAAGGAGGCAGCATGGCAGGAGGCACTGGAGCAGGAACGGATGGTGGAGCAGGAGCAGAATCAGGCAGATGGGGGCAGAGAAGTCAGCTGTGCCAGGGTTTTCCCAATTTGCTGGGGCAGTACCTCGTGGCGAGCAAGGGTCTCACATTGGCTTGCAAGAGTCCGTCCATGGTGGATCCGAGGCGTGTTAACGCGGCCATCATTCCCTGAAGGTTAGCCGGGTAGACAGTTGAAGAAGCCTCTGCTGAGTCGGTCATGATGGAGTCTTTCTGTTAGGGTTTTGCTGGGATTCGAACCTGGGTCGCTGGTGTGATAATCCAGCAAACCCCCACTAGGCCACCAGGGGGATGACTCAAGTACAGAGGCGTGAGGCGTAGGTAGAGTATCAAAAAAAAACCCAGTTTATTTACAATATATACAATCCAATGGAAAAAACAAAAAGAAAATCCAAAAGCTCAGAAGATGACCAAAAATAAAAATATCCAAAGGTTCAAAGTCCCAAAAAACAAAAGGAAAGGCAAAAATGCAGAACGCTCAGAAGATCAAAAATACAAAGTCCAAAGAAAGCAAAAACACCAAAAACACAAGGGCACGGGCAAGATACATGGGACAGAGGAAACTAGCACTAGACAACATAGCATAAAGACTCCGTGACAAGGGAACAAACAGAGGGGTATTTATACACAAACTCATTAAGGAACAGGGCGGGGCAGGAAACAGGCAATCAAGACAAACACAAAATGCAGTGGCGGCCTCTAGAGGCCAAAACAACCATGACAAGCTAAACATAACAGCGGCCTCTAGAGGCCAAAACAGTCCCAGTCCTAACAGTCGCTCAACAGTTCTGGCTGATACAGGAATGTCTTTTATTCTTGATTTTATTGTCTCTTTATTTGGCAGCCCCTCAAAAAGACTATCCGAGCCGGAGAGAAAGACCTCCTTAATGCATTCACCATCTGTGAATGGCTTTCCATGTTTAGCTATGCAGTGATAAATAAATAGCTAGCTTCAGTGGCATTGTTTTTAGTTGAGGTAAAGACTGTTAAAGTGTGGGCTTGCTTCCCATATCTGCACACTGCGCGTGATATTGATTCGTCCCTATCTGCCTGATCTTTGAAAGTCTTTTCGTGCTTTGCCTCGAAATGATGTTTAACACTGGATGTTTGACACACAACACTTTCAAAACACAACGTGCACACAGCACAGTCTCTCTGAGAAATGAACCCATATTCTTTGGTCCATGAGGAGAGGAAAGCCCGAACTGTCGGCTTCTTTGCCATCTTAGTGCAACTGCTCCATCAAGTGGGCCCATCTCGTGAGAAATATGGGGAGGGGGCAGTGTTGCCAGATTGGGCGGTTTTGAGTGCATTTTGGCGGGTTTTGAACATATTTTGGGCTGGAAAACGTCAGCAGTATCTGGCAACACTGGGGGGGGGCGCTATATTGTGTAGTCATGCTAAAAGAGCAGGCTCGCCATGCAACAGCCAATGACAGTTCAAGATGACGTTTGAACATTTTTAATGTGTTGAATAATTAGGTTTGTGTATCATCGTCAGTGTGCCACTGGAAATTCCTCAGCGTGCCAGTTGTGGCACGCGTGCCTAGGGTTGCCGACCCCTGGTCTAAAGGTTTACTCAAAGTCAGAAAAGCGCTTTTTTGTTGTTGTTACAAAAGTCGATCAAGAAAAGCCGAAAGTTTACAGGCTATAGAGCAGCAATAATGTGTGACATGGCTCAAAGAAAAACTACTGAGATACATGAGAATCATATGAGGTGTGATGCCACTTCCTTCTAAACAATGTGTTATTTGATTAACTTTGAAAGAAAGTGAGTAAGGAATAAAGCACTCCATGTGTCATGAAGTGGAGTTACTGCTAACAGCTCAAAATTTATTATATTCCAATAATATACTAATAATGCCACCAAGCAACATATGGTTATTCCTGTGGTAACCAGGGACAGCTGGTATAAATGCATGTAACAAAAAAAAAGCCCACAGAAAAACAGAATAATATGAAGAAGTGTGGCTGGAGGCTGATTTCTTTCTAAACCAGACAGTAGATTCATACAGTCTTTCTGTGACAATTTGAAACACCCCATAGATTTTTGGTTCATCTCATCTCATTATCTCTAGCCGCTTTATCCTGTTCTACAGGGTCGCAGGCAAGCTGGATCCTATCCCAGCTGACTACGGGCGAAAGGCGGGGTACACCCTGGACAAGTCGCCAGGTCATCACAGGGCTGACACATAGATACAGACAACCATTCACACTCACATTCACACCTACGGTCAATTTAGAGTCCCCAGTTAACCTAACCTGCATGTCTTTGGACTGTGGGAGAAACCGGAGCACCCAGAGGAAACCTGTGAGGACACGGGGAGAACATGCAAACTCCACACAGAAAGGCCCTCGCCAGCCACGGGGCTCGAACCCGGACCTTCTTGCTGTGAGGCGACAGCGCTAACCACTACACCACCGTGCCGCCTAGATTTTTGGTTTTGTTATTTTATTTATTAACTTTTGTCTTGTTCAGGGTTTAACCAAAGCCAAAGCTAAAAATATACTGGGTAATACAGTGCCTTGCAAAAGTATTCATCCCCCTTGGTGTTTGTCCTGTTTTGTTGTATTACAAGCTGGAATTAAAATGGATTTTTTGGGGGTTAGCACCATTTGATTTACAAAACATGCCTACTTTAAAGGAGCACAATGTTTTTTTTTTGTTATTGTGACACATACAATAATTAAGATGAAAAAATAGAAATCTGGAGCCTGCATAAAGTATCCCCCCCACCCCAAAGTCAATACTTTAAAGAGCCACCTTTTGCAACAATTACAACTGCAAGTCTCTATTAGCTTAGCACATCTAGCCACTGGGATTTTTGCCCATTCCTCAAGGCAAAACTGCTCCAACTCCTTCAAGTTAGATGGGTTGCATTGGTGTCCAGCAATCTTCAAGTTATGCCACAGATTCTCAATTGGATTGAGATCTGGGCTTTGACTAGGCCATTCTAAGACATTTAAATGTTTCCCTTTAAATCAAATGGTGCTAACCCCCCCATCCATTTTAATTCCAGCTTGTAATGCAACAAAACAGGACAAACACCAAGGGGGATGAATACTTTTGCAAGGCACTGTATATTAACAAATGTGCTGCTCTACTTCTGGCAGGAGTTCTCATCACTTCACTCCTGTGAGGTTGGCCCCTATAATGTGAAGCCCCACAAATGATCAAACCACACCAATGATTACATTTTTCACTATTAAACACATTTTAATATCTTAATTACCTCCTCCAGGTTTGTTGGAGAAGGTTATGTTTTCTTCTCCATTTGTTTTTTTTTGTCTTTTCACAACATAACCCCAAAAGTAGTGAATGGATTTGGATGACATTTGGAGGAAAGGTGAGCCATGAACCGAGGAACAATTGATTAGATTTTGAAGCAAATCCAGATATGTATGCAGATCCAGGATTTTTTTTTGTCTGTTCCCAACTTAACTCAAAAAGTAGTGAACGGATTTTGATGAAATTTGGAGGAAAGGTGGATCAAGGAACAATTGATTAAATTTTATGCAAATATGGATATGTATGTTAACATATGTATGTTAACATCTGGATATTCTAATACAGTATGTGGCTTGGCGGAGGTATGCACTTGACTGAGTGTCCTTCTAGTTATTGGTCTTAGATTATCTGGAGCATCTGCCTTAGAAGTTCATGTGTATGAGCTGTTGCTATAGAAACAATAATGTATTAGAATGAATGCATTAATATGAACTTGTTATTCATGAACAACCATCCAAGCAGTCCATCAAGTTATACAAATATAATGCACACCTGCTTGCCAATGGGATTTGAAAATGTAACCATGCAGTGGTACAAACCACAATATTAGCATCATAATATTGAACTGAAATGTTAAGTGTAATGAGGTTTGGGCTGCTGGTTTTGGAGAGAAAAATAAAATGCCAATGTTGCTCATATGGTGTGGCAGGAAGAAGTGCTTCCCCCAGCACATTTTGTCAGGTTTTTTCAGACACAAATTCAATATTCAGATAAAGACAGGTGAGTGAAAGTGTGTGTGTGTGTGTGTGTGTGTGTGAGAGTGAGTGAGAGAGATCTTTCTTCCAGCATCACTGAAGGCACTTTAATCAAATCAAAAGATATGTGAGTATTCAGAGCATCAGTGAAGGGAGCAGTGAATCCAAACGTCAGGGTCAAGTGCCTTCCTGCATTTTGTCTTTTGAATATCACTGTCCCAACCGAATGGCCTTGAACACCTGCTGATTCACTTCTGCCTCTTTATTTTGAATTTTTGTCTTTTTTCTGGAATTCAACAGACATCTGACATGAGCGTGTTTGCTGACACTAATACAGATATTTGGCTCGGTATTCATTAATTGTAATAAATATGAGTGTTAAAGAAACATTTTATGCTGTGAACGTGTGATGTTTTGAACACCCAAGACAAATCAAATTAATACATGTTGCCATGACTCCTCTGCTATTTCACATGTGTAATTATGCAGATGAAGCCTCTCGGCTGGTTACTGCAAAGTTTTCTGATATTAATGTTGTATTGAAATTTTAAAAAGTGAAATGAAAAATCAAAACAAAACATTATTTTAGCTTTATTTGTCTCAATTCCAATTAAACCTGAAGTCATGGTCATATAAAAATAAACAAAAAAATGTCATCTCATCTCATTATCTCTAGTCGCTTTATCCTGTTCTACAGGGTCGCAGGCAAGCTGGAGCCTATCCCAGCTGACTACGGGCGAAAGGCGGGGTACACCCTGGACAAGTCGCCAGGTCATCACAGGGCCGACACAGACACAATCATTCACACTCAGATTCACACCTATGGTCAATTTAGAGTCCCCAGTTAACCTAACCTGCATGTCTTTGGACTGTGGGGGAAACCGGAGCACCCGGAGGAAACCCACACAGACAGAACATGCAAACTCCACACAGAAAGGCCCTCGCCAGCCATGGGGCTCGAACCCGGACCTTCTTGCTGTGAGGCGACAGCGCTAACCACTACACCACCGTGCCACCCTGAAAAAAATGTGAAATGCATAAATACAGACATAAAAAAATGATGCCAGAAATGTTGTGTCTTTTTAAGTGAGTTTATAGAGTTTTTAACCGTTATTTTTGGAAAGGGTTTTGTCAGACAGCAACACTAGCCTAAAAGCATCAGTGTAAATTTAAAAAGGAGACCTTGGGCAAGAAAAATCCTCTTTGCTGATTAACTATGTTTGGAGTAAGGCAGACAGCATTTTATTTTATTTTTTTTAATGCCAAACTATATTTTTGTTTTACTAAATGATACATTTTTTTTAATGAACTGTCCTTTGTTTTATGGAAATGTCCATTTCCATATTGAAGTGTACAGGTTTTTAACCAAACTGTCCATATTTTTACAAAACTGTGCAATTTTAATTTATTCCAAGACATTTAAATGGTTCCCTTTAACCCACTCCAGTGTAGCTTTAGCAGTATGTTTAGGGTCATTGTCCTGCTGGAACATGAACCTTCTTCCCAGTCTCAAACCTCTGGCCGACTCAAACAGGTTTTCCTCCAGAATTGCCCTGTATTTAGTGCCATCAACCTTTCCTTCAGTCCTGACCAGCTTTCCTCTGCCTGCTGATGAAAAACATCCCCACAGCATGATGCTGCCACCACCATGCTTCACTGTAGGAATGGTGTTCTCAGGGTGATGGGAAGTATTGGGTTTGTGCCACACATGGTATTTCCAATGATGGCCAAAAAGTTAAATTTTAGTCTCATTTGACCAGAGAATCTTCTTCCATGTGTTTGCGGAGTCTGTCACATGCTGTTGGGCAAACTCCAAATGTTTTCTTATTTTTTCTTTAAGCAATGGCTTTTTTCTAGCCACTCTTCCATAAAGCCCTGGTTTGTGGAGTGTATGGCTTAAAGTCTTCCTATGGACAGATACTCCCATCTCTGCTGTGGATCTTTTCAGCTCCTTCAGTGTTATCTTTGGTGTCTTTGTTGAATCTCTGATTAATGCCCTCCTTGCCTGGTCTGTGAGTTTTGGTGAGCGACCTTCTCTTGTCAGATTTGTAGTGGTGCCATATTCTTTCCATTTTGCTATAATGGATTTAATGGTGGTCCCTGGGATATTCAAAGTTTGGGGTATTTTTAGTTTTTTTTGCGATCAAATTTTTATTGAAGTTTGAGAAAAAGTAAAAAAAGAAGCATGCCAAGACTTTTAGGGATTCAACATCACAACACAGTCTCAGTTTACACATTAGGCATACAGTAGGCCCAAGACAAAGGAACGTGTCATGTGACACTACAGAACACGGAAGAAGTAACATTATTAAATCACAAGCAAAAAATAAATAAATTAAAAAAAAGGAAATATAAAAAATACACACACGCACACATACAGACACACCGACACATGACACGCACAAAGACATACAAAACAAAACAGAGAGGAACTTGACATGCAGGGACACAGGAATGAATGAGAGTCAGTGGTGAAAAACTAAAAACAAGCTCACAGCATATCTTTCAGAGTCTCAGCAGTACTACGCCAGGCATTTAGTGTGCTCTCATTAGCACCATTAATTCGGGCTGTTGAAAGTTCCAAATATACGACATCCAGAAAAGAAAGAGTCCAAGACTTGATAGTGAGAGAATGAGGTGGCTTTCAGAGAGTGGCAACCATTTTCTTGGCTGCTGTCAGTCCGGCAAAAATTATACGCTTCTTGAGTTTGGAAATATTAAGAGTAGACGGGTCATTCAGAAGCAACACACACATATTAACAGGTACCGTTTCTTGTATCAAATCAGATAACTTAGATGCAACATTGCACCACAGTTGTCCAACAGGAGGGCATTTCCAAAACATGTGACTAAATGAGCCCTGAGCTTTCAGAGAGCACAGATTGCAAAAAGGATCATTAATAATTTTCATATGATGAAGTTTGATGGGGGTAAGGTATATTCTATGTAAAAAATTGAAATGAATTTGCTGGTGGTCTGGATTATGTGACATCACGAATGCCAGACCACACGTCATCCCAATCAAAATCTTGAGTCAGACCTGGGCAATCTCTTCTCCAGACCCTCTCTATTGGAAGTGTGGAGGTGTCCGTTACCAGTAAAAAATTATATAATTTGGATACCATACCCGTCGTTTTAGCATGTTTAGTAAATATATCTCGGAGTGAATGAATGGGTAAAGAGCACTGCCACAGGACGCCATATGCTTTAAGGGCTGACCTCAGCTGCAAATAAAAGAAAAAAAAAAAGAGGAACCAGGCAGATCGAATACATCCTTAAGATCAGTAAAAGAAAGCAGTCCAAAGTTGTTATAAATGTCTTTCAAATAGTGGACACCTCTCTCCTCCCACTGAGGAGCTGAGATAAGTCTACCACCAATCAGAAGGGCTTTGTTATTGAAAACTGGAGAAAGTGTGTGCCACTTGCAGGAAAGATGACAATGCGTTTCAGCTGATCTCCATGTTAATACAAGATGGGAGATAATGGGACCAAAACGCAGCTGACATTGTCTTTTAGACATGTTGACAAAAAGGACATCTTTGAGCGTCCATGGGTTTACTAAGTTGTTTTCTAGTGTGAGCCAAGAGACAGTGGAGTGTGGACCAAACCAGGAGAGCAGGGGTCTGAGCACAAATGACCAAGAATAAAGTTCAAAATTAGGAACGGCCAGTCCGCCATTCTCCCTCCTCCTCTGCAGAGTAGACATTTTCAAACGCAGCCGCTTTCGGTTCCAGATGAATTTGGAAGTTGCAGATTGGAGTTTGCTCCAGTAGCCAGACGGAGGGGGGAGGGGGACCATAGCGCTGACAAAATTAATCCTGGGCAAGATATTAATTTTTATAATAGAGATGCGGGCCCGAATAGAGATGGGTAGAACAATCCACTGGTCCATGTCCTTTAGAACCTCATTCAGAGCGAGAGAATAATTATATTTAACAATCTGATTTAGAGAAGAAAAAAAATTTGATTCCCAGATACGTAAACTGCTGCACTATGGTAATATTTACAGGAAGGACCGATGTCTTGGCAGAATCATTCAGATGTAGGAGAGCAGACTTAGACCAGTTAATTTTAAAACCCAACATACTTCCAGACTCCTCACAGACGGACAAGAGGTGTGATATAGACTGAGCAGGATTTTCTAGATATATTAATACATTGTCTGCATACAAAGATAGTTGGTGTTGTGTGTTACGGACAGTGATAGGTGAGACCAGACTGGACTGACGAATCGATTGCGCTAACGGCTCCAAGGAGAGCACAAACAGTGCAGGACTCAATGGGCAGCCCTGGCGTGAGGACCTGGAAACCGGGAAGAGAGCGGAGAGAGTTCGACCAGTTAGCACCTGTGCTGAGGGGTTCGAATACAATGTTTGAATTAACCCAATAAAAGTGCTACCAAAGCCCATCGCCTCCAGAACAGACCACAAATACGACCATTCTAACCGGTCGAAGGCTTTCATGGCATCAAGTGAAAGCACAGACATGGGTGTATTGTTGTCTGTTGCAGCGTCAATGACATGAAGAAGACGTCTAATATTGTCCGCTGCCAGTCGTGCTTTTATAAAGCCTGTCTGGTCGGGATTGACTAATGATGGCATGTAACGTTCAAGGCGGCGAGCGAGAAGTTTTGCAAAAATATTCAGATCAGAATTAAGGAGGCTAAGGGGGCGGTAGCTAGAGCAGTCAGTTGGGTCCTTATCCCTTTTCAGCAACAGTGAAATAAGAGCTGTGTTAACATCCCTAGAGAAACTGCCTTTTTCAATCGAAAAGTTAATCATATCCAGAAGAAATGGGCCCAACTGCTCCCAAAAGCAGGTATAAAATTCAGGAGGGATCCCATCAATACCCGGCGATTTGCCTTTCTGCATGACCTGCGCTGCATCTCTCACCTCGTCAAGCGAGATTGGTTTATCTAAATCGGCAGAATCTTTGCTTGAAAGTCAGGGCAATTGTAATTGACTTAAAAATCTATCACACCGGCTTTTATCTGGGGGTACCTCTGACTTATATAAATTACCATAAAACGTTTGGAATATTACATTTATCTGTTTGGGGTCAGTACTGATATTGCCATTTGCAGATTTAATAGCTGGGATGTCTGAAAAATTCTCACTGCTCCTAATCCTCATAGCCAAGAGATGGGTCGGTCTGGCACCGTGAAAATAGTACCGTTGTCGGGTCCTATGAATTTGAAATTCGGACTGCTGCTTCATAATATTGTTGATTTCCTTCTTGACTAGTGTACGCTGTAATGCCACTTGCTCTGTAAAATCACGTTGTAAAATAGAATCCAACCTAGTAAACTCTGCTTCAAGATTTTGCAACTGAAGGGATCTGGTTTTACGTAAATTTGAACTAAACAATATTGTATTGCTCCTAATGAAGCCCTTTATTGCATCCCAAAGGACCCTAGGGTCCTCCACAGAACCAGCATTAAAATTGACAAATTCCTCAAATCCTACAATGAATTGACGAATAAATGCTTCATTTTTTAACAGCGAAGTACTGAAGTGCCACCTGGCTGCACGCTTAGTTAGTCGGCCCAGAGTTGCAGAGCAAAAAACCCCTTTATGGTCTGATAGAGCTATTGGAAGCAACTCTGCTGTGTTAATAAATTGAAAAAGTTGAGGGGAAGCAAAAAGAAAATCTATTCTAGAGAAAGACTTATGTCTACTGGAGGAAAAAAGTGAAATCTTTAACAGAAGGGTTTATCAATCGCTATATATCTATAAGTCCCAAATTGTCGGCCCAGGATTTCAGAGCATCCGTGGCCAGACCCTGCTCCCCCGAGGATGTTGCATTCGATCTATCAAAAGCTGGGTCCCACACCGCATTGAAATCGGCACCCACAATAAAGGAATAGTTAGATCTAACATTTTAGTTGTAAGCAAATTGTAAAAACTGCTGTCAAAAACATTAGGAGCATATGCTGCAATGAGCGCTATTTTCCTGCCATTAAATTCCACATTAGCAATCACAATTCTACCCATGTCATCTGCCCAAGATGTCAGTGCTTTAATTGGTATACTGCGTCTCACTATAATGGCCACACCTTTAGTTTTTGTATCTGCAGAGGAGAAGGCTATAGTATGGAAAAATTTATTAGCAAGACGTCCAGCATCTGCTTTGAATGTGTCTCCTGCAGCAGTGCGATGTCAACATTTTTTCTTTTCAACAAACCTAAAGTACTAGTACCTTTGTGAGGAGCATTCAATCCGCCACAGTTCCAAACTAAAATTTTAAGTTCACCCATAATCTAACAAAATTGTCCTAGGTACAGCTGCATAAAAAATACCACCATAACTCTCTGTCTGGATAAACTCTGGTACAAGTGCATCCCAAGTAAAGCCCCTTGTTACGACCCCATAGTTTTCTTGTTTCTGATTTTGCTTTTGTTTTGTGTTCCCTCCTCTTGCAGATCCCGTGGGTGGCGGATGGGCCCAAATTACCACCAATTGGAGTCTGGTGAGAGCAGCGCAGGATTGGTTGGTATTTGGTGTCCTGTCCTTTTAAAAAGCCAACGCTGTGACGTCACCCACGGGGGGGGAGAGAGCTATTCATTTTGTTTGCATTCGTGTCCGGTGTTTTTGTTATTTCTTTATTTTCTTTTCTTACTTTTTATGTATCCTTGTTTGTAAATAAATTTTCTAGTAAATGTTTTTGCCGAAGGCTGTCGACTATTTGTTCCTCTCTTTGTTGTGTCCTCATTTTGGTACCCCTAGATTGAACTGGGGACATAACAAATTGGGGGCTTGTCCGTTTTTTTTGTTCTCGGCATTTTTTTTTGTTGTTCTGAAATTTTTTTATAGCCTTTTTGCTTCATTGTGCCTTACGTTATGTCTTTTTTTTAGATCCACATTTTCGTTGGGGCGCGGCTGTGGACAGCGGCTCTGGTGAGTTAGTGTTTTGATTTGTTTATGATTTGGGAAGTGGGTTTTTTTGGAGCAAATCCGAGGGGAGGTACGCTGCGAGAAGTTTTGACTTCTTCAACTTCTTCGCGTTGAGCGTTTAAAGTGGCCTTCAATCGGTACGCTTCGAAGATATGTAGGTTTAGTTACTTTTTTTTGTTTAAGTAGGTACCAGAGTCGCGAGGTCACAGTGTTGCGTCCGCGCTGTGGAATTGGCACATTGTAGGTTGGTTTTCTTTTTCCTGAGTTGGCAGACTTCGGAGTGTTTTTTTCTCATTTTAATTTGGTTTAGTTTTTCCCCTCTCTTGTTGCGCATTATCTTTTGTGCAGCTGTGTTTGTTGGGATCTGTTTCCCCCGTCTTTTTACATTTGGGTGGGAAAGAAATGAGTAGTGTCGAGTGACTTTTTTTTTTTTCTGTATATTTTTTGGAGTTCCCGTTAATGGCTTAGTCATGTTTGTCGTGGAAGAATTTATAAAGAGCCCGTGAGGATAAACGACTTAAATCTTCGTTGTTTAAACTGGTGCGGGAAGGTTTGCTTGATAAAGAGATTATTTCTCTAAGCGAAGGCTTAGTAGTATCACCAACGTTTGGTGAAAGCAGTGATTCAGAGTTTAAAGATGAGGAAACGTCTGTAACAGCGGTGAGTCAAAGTCGCACTTTGAAAATGAATGCGTCAGATGGCGCGTATGAAATTAAGAAATTGGAATTGCAGCATGAACTGGAGATGCGAAAATTAGAATATCAATGTGAGCGAGAACAGCGTGAATTTCAATCTCGTGAAAAAGACCGTGAAAATCAGCGCGAACAAGCGCAACATGACTTTGAACTTAAAAGGTTTGCGATTGAGTTAGAAGTAAAGAAACTCCATATATCGCAATCGGTGCCTGCTGTACTTCCTGGTTTTAGTTCACAACCTGTTTCTCCAGTTCGGCTTTCTGCTGTTAATTTCGGTGACGCCCATCCTACTTCTGTTCAACATTCTGAATCTGCTCCTTTTATGGATGCGCCTAGTGCGCCTGTACGCACTGTACCTCTGATCAGTACAGACTCTGCTGGTTTGTATATTCCGGCAATGACTCCCTTGCCTATTTCCAACCGCTCTACTGCTCCGGTGGTACCGCCACTGATTGACCCACCGGTTGAAATAAGTCGTTTAGTTCGTATGGTGCCCCCTTTCGATGAGGACGAAGTGGATAAATATTTTGCCCATTTTGAGAGGGTAGCGTTAACATTGAAATGGCCTGTGGAAATTTGGACCTTGCTTCTACAGACTGTACTGCGCGGCAAGGCGCAATCTGTATATTCTGCATTGACTATAGAGCAGGGTACTGACTACCAGACGGTGAAAAATGCCATCTTAACTGCCTATGAATTGGTCCCGGAGGCATACAGGCAGAAATTCCGTAGCCTCCGTAAAAGTGATGGAATCACGTTTGTTGAATTTGCAAGAGAGAAAGAGAGTGCGTTTGATAGGTGGTGCATGTCAGAGCATGTTAACAATCTAGCCCAATTGAGAGAGTTGATTTTGCTCGAAGAATTTAAAAACTGCGTGTCTATTGACGTAGCTATGTATTTAAATGATCAAAAAGTTACCATTCTTGCACAGGCTGAGGTGTGCGCTGACCGTTACGTGCTCACGCATAAGCGCTCTTTTCAGTCATCCTCCTCTCGTTATGATTCCAGTCAGTCTTTCAACTCGTATTCAAAGGGGCGTAATCAAAAGTCTTTCCTGTCAAATAATTCACAAGATTGTTTCTATTGTCACCAGGCTGGCCATTTTATTGCTGTGTGTCCTGTGTATAAACGTAAGTATGGGAGGTTTCCCCAACCAAATTCTTCCAAACAAGACTCGAAGCCAGGTTCCCCCAAGTCAGACTCTTTAAAACGTAAGTTTACCAAAAGTTCTGGTTTGGTTCAAAACAATAATTGTGGTGAACAAGTGGATTTAACTTATAATCCGTTTGTGTTTGAAGGGAAGTTATCATTCCCAGGGGGTAAAGACAGCGTACCGGTTCGAATGTTACGAGATACAGGCTCTGCCCAGAGTTTTGTTCTGTCTTCAGTTTTGCCATTTTCTGACGACAGCTATTGTGGAACGGATGTATTGGTACAAGGCATTGAAATGGGACATTTAACTGTGCCTTTGCATACCGTTCATATTCAAAGTAATTTTATCTCTGGGGATGTAAAAGTAGCTGTCTGTTCGCAGTTACCGATGAGTGGTATTCAGTTTCTTGTGGGGAATGATCTATGTGGGAAAAAAGTATTTTCTCTTCCTGAAGTGTGTTCGACTCCGTTAGAGACCATTGAGGTCGGACCAGGCCTCTCTGATGTTTTTCCGGTGAGTGTGGTGACGAGAGCTCAAGCTCGCCAGTCCAACAGTGAAGATTTGTGCGATACATTTATGTCGTTAGAGAATCCAATTGCGTTGAGCCCCGACTCTTCAGGGAATTCACCACATCGGTTGCTGTCCATGCCCGATGGTGTTGAAGTTCCGAAGTCGGTGACTACGTTTGTTGAGAATGTTCATACTCTGTCTGTACCTGTTGATCGCGAATTGCTTAAAATTGAGCAAACAAAAGACCCGTCATTGGCTAGATGTCGCGCTATAGCTGATGGGAAGGGGAAAACGGCGAGTAAGACTGTGTCTTATTATTGGGAAGGTGGGGTGTTGATGAGGAAGTGGACACCATTAAATCATGATTTGCAGTGGAAGACTGTTTATCAAGTGGTTGTTCCTGCTAAATTTCGGCTTCATGTTTTGACCTTGGGCCATGATCATGATTTTGCTGGCCATTTAGGCATTAAGAAGACTTACCATCGTGTTCTTCGCTACTTTTTCTGGCCAGGGTTAAAATCTGATATTGTGAGATATTGTCGCTCTTGCCATCGCTGTCAGGTAACAGGAAAGCCCAATCAAATTGTCCCGCCTGCCCCTCTTCACCCAATCCCAGTAATTGGTGAACCATTTGAGCGCATCATTTTGGATTGTGTTGGTCCTTTGCCTAAAACTAAATCTGGCAATAGGTTTATCCTGACAATTATGTGCGCAACCACACGGTATCCTGAGGCTTTTCCTTTGCGTTCGCTTAAAGTGAAGTCTGTTATTAGAGCTCTTACTCGTTTCTTCTCAACATTTGGGTTGCCCAAAGTGGTACAAACAGACCAGGGGTCAAACTTTCTGTCACGTTTATTTACACAGGTGTTACAGCAATTGTCAGTCATACACGTTACATCAAGTGCCTATCATCCAGAGTCACAGGGAGCTCTGGAAAGGTTCCATCAGACTCTTAAATCCATGTTTCGTACCTATTGTCATGATTCTGCAAAGGAGTGGGATGAAGGTCTCCCACTGCTTTTGTTTGCTGTACGAGAAACTACCCAAGAGTCACTAGGTTTCAGTCCTGCTGACCTTGTGTTTGGCCATACTGTTCGAGGTCCGTTGAAGCTGCTTAGAGAGCAGTTGGGGGGGTGAGACCACTGCTCCTAAGCAGCGGAACATTTTGGAGTATGTCAGTTCCTTTCGTGAGCGCTTGCACAATGCCTGTGCATGTGCTCAGAAAGCTTTGTCCTCAGCACAAACGAAAATGAAGGCTCATTTTGATCGCAAATCTGTTTCTCGTTCCTTTCAGGTGGGGGATAAGGTTCTTGTGTTGCTGCCAGTGGTGGGGGCAGCATTACAAGCCAAATTCTCTGGGCCGTATGAAGTGCTGTCTAAACTCAGTGAGACAGACTATGCAATCCATATACCTGAAAGGAGACGGAAATCTCGTATCTGTCATGTAAACATGTTGAAATCATATGTTTCTCGTGATGCTGAGGTGGTGGGGAGTGAGGTACCCGTGTCTGTTGCTGTTTGTGCTGCTCCTGTGCTCTCCTCTTATTCTCCAGAGGAGGACGGCCTGAGTTTTCGAGATGTCCCAGTGTTCTCTCCACGTCTCGAAAATTCTGAGTTGTTGATTAACCTCTCCACTTTTCTTTTAGACCTGCCAGATGAAGGAGCTAAGGATGTTCAGAACATTATTGAATGTTATTCTGATTTGTTTTCAGACATTCCATCGCAGACCAACATCCTTACTCATGACATTGATGTTAACTACCATTCCCCAATTAAACAACATGCTTATCGTGTTAACCCTGTTAAGAGAGCGGCGATGATTTCCGAAGTCGAGTACTTGGTGGATCATGGGTTAGCTGAGCCAAGTGCCAGTCCATGGAGCTCCCCATGTATTTTGGTTCCAAAACCTGATGGAACCTTTCGTTTTTGTACTGATTTCAGGAAAGTCAACGCTATCACAAAGCCCGACTCTTTTCCACTCCCCCGTATGGAGGATTGTGTGGATCGAGTCGGCTCTGCTAAGTTTGTCACTAAGCTGGACCTGCTCAAAGGTTATTGGCAGGTTCCACTTACGTCACGTGCTGCAGAGATATCTGCTTTCGTTACGCCAGATGCCTTTATGCAATATTGCGTTATGCCATTTAGGCTGAGGAATGCTCCTGCGACATTCCAACGTTTAATGTGTCAAGTTTTAGCAGGTATTCCAAATTGCGAGGTATATCTTGACGACATCGTGGTATATTCGTCAAATTGGTCTGGACATCTTGACTTAATTCGTGCTGTATTCGATCGGTTGCGCAAAGCCTCTCTGACCTTGAACCTTGCCAAATGCGAATTTGGCAAGGCTACTGTTACCTATCTAGGTAAACAGGTAGGTCAAGGTCAGGTTAGACCCATTCAGGCCAAGATCCAGGCAATTGCTGAGTTTCCCACTCCCAAAGCCAAACGAGCTGTTCGTAGGTTTTTGGGAATGGCTGGCTATTACCGCAACTTCTGTCGTAATTTCTCCGATGTCATTCTACCATTAACCAACCTTCTCCGTGATAAAGTTGATTTTGTGTGGTCAGATGAATGTGTATTTGCCTTCCAGAATGCTAAGGCTTTGTTGTGCAGCTCACCGGTGCTCAGTGCTCCTAATTTCGATCTACCTTTTAAGCTCGAAGTGGATGCGAGCGCAACAGGTGCTGGTGCGGTGCTCCTTCAGGAGGGGGCGGATGGACTTGATCACCCCATCTGCTATTTCTCTAAAAAGTTCTTAAAACATCAGCTGAACTACAGTACCATTGAGAAGGAGGCCCTCGCCCTGTTGCTGGCTCTGCAGCACTTCGAGGTGTATATAGGTTCTACTGTAGCACCGGTGGTTGTATTTACTGACCACAACCCTCTTGTCTTTCTCTCCAGGATGAAGAACGCCAACCAGCGCATTATGCGCTGGTCATTGTATTTGCAAGGATTCAACCTGGAGATTAAGTACAAGAGGGGTAGTGACAACATTTTGGCCGATACTCTTTCACGGGTATATTCAGAATAAGGTCTACGTCTACCCCTGTTATCAACATAGATGTTGATTTTTGGTGGTGGGGGTGTTACGACCCCATAGTTTTCTTGTTTCTGATTTTGCTTTTGTTTTGTGTTCCCTCCTCTTGCAGATCCCGTGGGTGGCGGATGGGCCCAAATTACCACCAATTGGAGTCTGGTGAGAGCAGCGCAGGATTGGTTGGTATTTGGTGTCCTGTCCTTTTAAAAAGCCAACGCTGTGACGTCACCCACGGGGGGGGAGAGAGCTATTCATTTTGTTTGCATTCGTGTCCGGTGTTTTTGTTATTTCTTTCTTTTCTTTTCTTACTTTTTATGTATCCTTGTTTGTAAATAAATTTTCTAGTAAATGTTTTTGCCGAAGTCTGTCGACTATTTGTTCCTCTCTTTGTTGTGTCCTCATTTTGGTACCCCTAGATTGAACTGGGGACATAACACCCTCATTACACAACACACACAAAACATAGACGCAACATACAAAACAGGTGAAAAAGGAAAAAAATAAATAAATAAACAGATCGTAAAGAGTAAATTAGGTCTGTGACCATGATGGATATGGGGCAGCCATGGGAAAAGGGCCAGCCCAGCACTGTAACAGTAACAATTTTAGATGGAGTAAATTAGTTCAATATTAACTGGATTAATAATAAACATATGTCCAACTGTACGATTTTTTACAACCCGGCGGACGAACACCACAGTGCCCATAAAACATAACTGGTTTAGGGATAGTTATACTTAAAACTTAGTGATAATAATTAACCAAGTATATTTGTCGAGGGGGCGGCACGGTGGTGTAGTGGTTAGCGCTGTCGCCTCACAGCAAGAAGGTCCTGGGTTCGAGCCCCGGGGCCGGCGAGGGCCTTTCTGTGTGGAGTTTGCATGTTCTCCCCGTGTCCGCGTGGGTTTCCTCCGGGTGCTCCGGTTTCCCCCACAGTCCAAAGACATGCAAGTTAGGTTAACTGGTGACTCTAAATTGACCGTAGGTGTGAATGTGAGTGTGAATGGTTGTCTATGTGTCAGCCCTGTGATGACCTGGCGACTTGTCCAGGGTGTACCCCGCCTTTCGCCCGTAGTCAGCTGGGATAGGCTCCAGCTTGCCTGCGACCCTGTAGAAGGATAAAGCGGCTAGAGATAATGAGATGAGATGAGATATTTGTCGAGAACAGGCTATTCCACAGCTTACCGACTGAAAAGTCTCAATTTCAAGGTTAATCCTTCATGTCGAAAAACAGCAAGATAAACAATGAGTCCTACCAACAGTCTCTCCAGTTCAAAGAACCCGTAACAGAATAAGTGCCATACCAACGCTGACTCCAGCAGCAGCAGCGTCCGAAACGGATTAACATTCAAGGTGGGGGGGGGTGTTATCATCACCTCCCGCTGCGGACTCTGGGCCCGGGGTCGGAACAGACCTCAGGAAATCCTCCGCTTCTTTAGGGGAGGTGAAGGCTTTGTATTGAGCACCGTCCTTGATTTTCAAAGTGGCGGGATACAGTAAGAAAAAGTCCAGACCTTTAGCTCGAGCTGAATCCATGACCTGACGAAAGGCTTGGCGGAATTGACCATGAAACTGCTGTAATCCGGGGAAAAACAGATCCTCCGACCCTTAATAGTGAGAGGATCCTTCCTTGCAGCCTGCAAAATGGCCTGGCGGGTCAGGTAACAGAGCACACTGAAGATCAGGGTGTGGCTATCTTCTCGGTTGCGGGCACTGTCGTTATAGATCTGGTGCCCTCTCATAATCTCAATCTGGAGACCACCAAGAGCAGGGAACCACTTGGGCAGAGAATGCGCAAGAAACAGCAGCGCTGGAGCCTTCGAGTCCCTCTTCTAGACCAGTGACGCGAACATTGCACCGTCTGCTCCTATCTTCCATGTCGGCTAACTTCCGCTCCATAGCATGTAGCACTTGACCGTGGCTGTCCAGTGTACTGGTGTTGCTTCCGACCGTGGTTTTCAGTGCATTTACGTCGGATTTGATGGCGCTGAGACCCGCCGTCAGTGTTGCAAGTTCTGCCTGGATAGCACTTAGCTTTTCATCATTGTCTTTTCCCACCTGTTGAATCTGGGCGAGGCGCGGCTCAAAGTAGGCCCGCTTCTTCTCCAGCACGGAGTCAACAATGGCATCAATATCCTGCCGGTTGCTTTTGGTTTTCGTAGACATCGTTATCTGCTAACTCTAAGCAACCAAAAAAAAACGCCAGTGTAAAAACCGGTAACTCACAAAAAACAACAATTTGGTGAGGCTGGGCCGGGAGCTGAGAGCCTAGGCTGCCATCTTGTCCAGCTGGTCACGTGACTCCAAAGTTTGGGGTATTTTTTATAACCCAACCCTGCTCTATACTTCTCCACAACTTTGTCTCTGACCTGTTTGGAGTGCTCCATGTTTTTCATGTGGCTTGCTTAGTAGTGTTGTAGAGTCAGGATCCTTCCAGAACAGGTTGATTTATACAGACATCATGTGACAGATCATGTGACACTTTGGTTGCTCACAGGTGGATCCAGGGGCGTCAGAAGCATTTTTAATGTGGGGGGACACACTGGCGGTGGGTCTGGGGGTCCTCCCCCAGAAAATGTTTAATTAATCAGATGCCATTTCCTGCATTCTGGTGTATTTTTAACAGTTTGTTAAATACCTAATTTTACCTACAAAAGTCACTTAATTCAATGACTATTTTAGAGACTCAACAATAAGTCCTCATTCAACTAGTCCATATATTCATCAGCCTGTTTTTAAACCCACCGCTCTGCCTAAGATAATGAGATGAATGTGACACAATTTATCACCAACAATGACTTTATGGGTGCATTTTACTTTTTATTTTGTGTTTCCTTTTTAATTTAGTTTTAGATGTAACACAACATTACACTGGGCCAAGCAATAGTGACACTCAACTGTATGTTTAAAAATAAGAATATTCATAATTTCACACAATGAACAGACATGACATGGCATCATGCAAACTTCATAACACAAAAATCACACTGTGTCAAGCAACGGTGACACACAAAAAATAACTTCACACAAGCTGACTTGACCTCATTCTTGGCATTACAGTAAGGCAGGCCTAATGGGTTTGAATTAAATTATAGCTAACATTAAGCTAGCTGATCCATCTCCTAACATTGACTAGCCAGCTAACTGCACTAACATTTCCATTGGGACAAAAAAAACCCGGTCCTGTGGGGAAATTTTGACTGACTTTCCGCTTCTTTGTAAAGAATGTCCTTATGTCCATTGTGTCTGGGGCGGGAGCAAATACTGCAAACAATTTATCATCAACCAAGAATACCCCATTAGGCTAAGCTTATTTCATTGCTTAGCTGAACATTAATTTAGCGTGGCCTAGGGTTAATTTTGAGGGCATATAACAAAAGAATAAGGTTTTAGCAAAAGCTAGGCATTGTGAGGTGGCAATAGGGCTAACGTCACCTCCTCCACTTTCCAGCAGCTGCACCAACATTTCTCTGTGTGCGGCGAGTTGTTGTCGGGAACGCCCGAAAAACCCAGAGTGGATTTTCAGTGGTCTGTGTATTCTCTTATCAATCAAGTGGAATGGATTCTTTCACGAAGCAATAGAAACGGCGCTGGGTGACCTAATATTTTATGTTAAATGTGGGGTGTGTGTGTCCAAATGAAGAATTATGAAATGTGAAGGGGACACGTCCCCTTCACATTCAATGGTGGCGACGCCCATGGGTGGATCTTAATCAACTAATTATGCGGCTTATGAAGTGAATTGGTTGGACCAGCTCTTATTTAAAGGTTTCATATGAAAGGGGGTAAATACCTATGCACACTCCAGATTTCTGTTTTTTTTCATCGTAATTATTGTTTGTGTCAAAATAAAATAAAAAAACCAACAACAATTTGCACCTTTAAAGTGGTAGGCATGTTGTGCTCCCCCCCCCAATAAATAAATAAATAAATAATCCATTTTAATTCCAGCTTGTAATGCAAGAAAACAGGACAAACACCAAGGGGGATGAATACTTTTGCAAGACCCTCTATTTTTAGACCAAACTATACTTTTTTTTTATATATATATTTACATACCAAACTGTCCGTTCTTCACTGAAGAACTCTCTTTTTAAACTCTCCTTTTTTTAAAACAAAATTTCCAGTGTTTAACTGAACCATTTCTTTTTTTTTTTTTGCTGAAATGTTCATATAATATCCTGCTTCACCGCAACAAGATAATTTAAATAAATAAATGAATAAAGGCCAGTAAGAATGTTTTACATTTAGAACCTGACCATGCACATTTCCATCATGAATCTTTTATTCAAGGCCAGCTGAACTGCAGTGGTAAAAAAGATTGAAGGGAAAGTTTTTGACCCTGCACTGTCAATAGAGGTGATTGCAGCTCTGAGGTGTTTGTCCTTTAAGTGTTTGATGAACATACTCTACATACCTGAAAGAAGGAAAAAATGTTTTCCTTTTGACCTTCAGAAGCAGAAGAATCATGTATACCAGGTTAAAAAAAAGAAATAGAAAATAAAAATAATATATGGAGTTTTAAAATACATGGGCAAAATATTGACTTGATTTATTTTCTTTATCACT
The DNA here is from genome assembly GCF_027579695.1 of Neoarius graeffei. Taxonomy (NCBI): domain Eukaryota; kingdom Metazoa; phylum Chordata; class Actinopteri; order Siluriformes; family Ariidae; genus Neoarius; species Neoarius graeffei. The sequence goes on from NC_083586.1 coordinate 13,262,061, forward strand.
TGGTGGTTTAGTGCTGTACTTACTGATCAGTATTGTAATTAGTTTGATTCTGAGAAATGTTTTTTATATACAGTGCTGGAAAAATTAAGAGACCACTTCAATTATTATTTTTTCTGAAATCAACATCTCTATGTATGGCAGCAATTTCATTCCACTGTCTATGCTGGAATTCCAACACAAGCACATCTTATTTTACTAAATGAGGTACTGATTAGGTGATCACCTGAACCAAATCTTATTGAACGAGGAAAAGTATAAAAAAAGCCACTACTGTGGTCATCACTATCCTCTTTCAATAAGACCAGTTTGGACAGCAAAAACAATGCTAGTAGTATCTTAACTTTAATTGGAATATAAAAATATCTATTCATCATGCTAAGAGAGTTAAAAAGAAATGTTTTTCAAAAAGTTTTTTTCAAAAAGTACATTATCATGTCTTTTATTTTCTGTTCCTTTTTTCTTTTTTTGGAAAATAACTGGTACACTGTCCCTGGCTTTTTGGAAACAATGGCAGATGGCATTGAAAATGTTTTTGTTTTATTTGAAATGTGAAAAAATGTACAACAAATTTCTCATCTCATTATCTGTAGCCGCTTTATCCTGTTCTACAGGGTCGCAGGCAAGCTGGAGCCTATCCCAGCTGACTACGGGCGAAAGGCGGGGTACACCCTGGACAAGTCGCCAGGTCATCACAGGGCTGACACATAGACAACCATTCTACAACAAATTTCTCAGTACTATTTCATTTCATTTTCCTTTTAAATTATATTTAAAACATTTTTGAATAAAAAATTTATGATTATTGTAAAATTTTACAAGGATAAAAATTTAAAATGCAGATTTTTTTTTTCAAAAAAAGTTCAGCTATTAATTAATTTTCCTGAAAATACCAGGTACATTGTCAGCTCTAGGACATGTCATCATTCCACAAAACAGATCTTACTGAATGTGACAGAAGATAGAAATAACAGATTGGATGTGTTAAAAATTGTTTGGCAATGCAAATATATAAAATATTCACAAGTTCAGAAAGGATTTTTATGATTATTGTAATTATTTTATTTTCCATGGAAACAGAATATATGATGGTAATGATTAATTTAATAAAAGATGTGATGTTTAACCCCCCCCCCTTTATTTTTAGCTAAACTGTATGATGTTTAACATGACTCCTGCAAAAGTTCTTCGGACAAGACACTAAATTTAGAATTAATTCTGTTAACCTAATCTCATCTCACAGTTTCTACACTTGACTCCAACCCTGAATTCTCCTTATGACACTATTACAGAAAACAAAAAGGTCCATAACTAATTTATTTAAATACCAAAAGCTTGCTTCAGCATGAAAAATTGGTTCCATTTGAACCAAGCATGTCTAACAGCCTCTGATATTGTGGTACTAACAGAATGCTCACTGTGAAATGACATGAGTGACTCTGAGGTGGCCTCAGATGGTTATGATTTATAACCTGGTACAAAAGCATGAGTAGGCGGTGGAGCCATTTCCACCCTGTCATGTTTTGCTGCTGCACTTCTTAATGCTGCTACTGAAGAAATTTTTTTTGTACTATCAGTTTCGTAAAGAGAGCACAGGACAAAACCAGAGTTGTGGTGGAGATCTAAAGGCCTGCCTCAGCTCTGTCCTTTCAAGCAACTCTAGCAATGCTAGGATTTGTTATATGATTAGAAATATGCAAGACATGCTCAAGAGATGCAACAATGACTTCTGTTCCAAGTTTGATTTTCCTTCATAATTTCCCTCATATGTACATTTAATGAGAGGTTGTACTAGTTATGACAGGAGAAGATAAAACCGTGTGTTATAAGTTTTTCTCCCATTTTTGTGTTGAACTGAAGTAATATCTAACCAAACGTGCCATAATATTTGCAACAAGGAATCATTCAAGGCTGCGGTATGGTGGTGCAGTGGAACACTGTCATCTCACAGGAAGTAAGTTCTGGGATCAAACCTTGTGGCCGACTGGGGCCTTTTTACTCGTGCATTTCCTCTGGGTGCTCCAGTTTTCTCCTACCGTCCAAAGACATGTTGGTTTGGTCAACTGGAGACTCTAAATTAAACTCCCATTGGTATGAATGTGAGTGTGATGGTTGTTTATCTCTTTGTAGCCCTGCGATAGATTGGTGACCAGCCCAGGGTGAACCCTGCCTCTCACCTGAAATCAACTGGGATTGGCTCCAGCTTCAGGTCACAAGCCTGACAAATAAGTGCTATAGATAATGGATGAATGGATGGAATCATTCGAGGCAATCATTCGAATCTGACACTGACATCGCAGCTCTGTGTCTTATATGTGCACAGAAAGTCACCTTCCGCACAGCAAAAAATTGATAACTGAATTTGAGGAGAAAATTACTTAATACTAGTGAAATTATCTTGCTGCATGGACAGAATTTTTTTATTTGATAAGACATCTTAAAATAAGTTGGTTGCAATCTAGAACTAGGTTTAATAATCTCAGAATTAGTGTCTTGTATTCTTCTAATAGGAAATGCTAGATTGTTTCAACTATTTTCAAGATATTTTCACTTGCTAAGATATTTTTTTGCAGTGCACTTGCAATATGTACATTTACGTGAATGTACAATATGTGAATGCAGAGTAAATCATCAATAAGATAAAAATTTAATGGGTCTAATTATATCCGGTAAAAGATGGCTGGGATACATTTTTAAAAATAATAATGGAGCCAGATCCTATTCTAGGAGGACCTAAAGTGGGAATACACTTTGGATAAGTCATCCATCCATAACTGTTTTTAGACAGTATAAGGAAATTGGAACACCTTGACAAAACCCACACAGACACAAGGAGAACATTGATAAACTTGTGGAGACAGTAACCGGAGCTCAGGATTAAAGCTTGCACCCAAGAGCTGGAGAAAAAAAAAAAAAAAAAAACAACACTACTACTCACCTAAAATTTCATCTCTGTTAAGGCAAAAGATTTGTACTTAGCAGACTGATCACTGGATTCCTGTTGTTGCTCAGAAACAAATGTAGGTCTTGTTTGAGACAAGTTAAATCTTATTATTATTGATAGTTACATCAGAGCATTGGTGACTTTTGGAATCTGATTCATCAAAACAGTAATAGTCAAAACATGCTGAAGTCATTGTCCACAAAGAGCTTACAATGCATGTACAGGATCTTATTGTTGAAAGGTATAGCTCAGGAAAGGGATACAAAAAAACATTTCCAGAATATTAGATGTCACATGGAACAGCATTAAGGCCATCATCTACAAGTGGGAAAAATGATGTACCACAGTGACATTATCATAAACAGGATGTCCCCCCCAAAACAGACAAAACAACAAAATAAAAAGAAACACTTATCAGGGTGGTTGACAATAGGCCTAAAGCAACATTAAAGAAGATGCAGGAAAATCTGGCTCATATTCTTCTGGGCTACATGGTAGGGTAGCTGGAGGGCAGCCCTTTTTCACACAGTAAACACCCCAAAACAGCCAACCCAAACCATGTGGCAAAATATGTTATGGTCTTAGAAGAACATGGTAGAAATTTTTAGCCATAATTCTAAAAGATATGTTTGGCACAAAAACAAGACAGCTTATTGCCCAAAGAACACCATACCTATGGTGAAGCATGGTGGCAGCAGCATCATGCTATGTGACTGCTTCTCTTCAGCTGGGACTGATGCTCTAATCAAGGTAGAGGGAATTATGGATCAGTTCAAATATCAAACACAAAAAGCATAAGTCCACATCACCGAAGGCATGGCTTCAAAAGAAGATGATGAATGTTTTGGAATTGGCCTAGTCAGAACCCAGATTTAAATCATATCAAAAAACCCTGTGGAGTGACTTGAAATGGGCCATGCACAGGAGATTCCCTCATGATTTGATAGATCTGGAGCATTTTTGCAAAAAAGAGAGGAATAGAACTACCAAATCAAGATGAGCCAAGTTGGTAGACTCTTACCCACAAAGACGGAGTGCTGTATTACAAGGAAATTTAAAAAATGTATTACTTAATAATGTGTGCATACTTATACAACCAGGTTAATGTCTTTTTTCTAAAATGTTTCTAGTTGCTTCTCTTTTCACTTGAATTGTTTTTGTTGTTCCTGTATATCACAATTAAGGTGGAAAAAGCCTTAATCAAGACATAAATCAAGACAAATTATCTTGGTGTCATATTTTTTCGTCACAAAATTCTGCAAGTGTATTAAGGGTGTGTAAACTTTTTATATCCACTGTTTATGTGATTTGTTTGATACATGATTCATCCATATTAAACGTTTAACACATGATTTTTTCCCTCCATCCTAAATTAACCATTTTGTTTTCTTGTATACTGTTGTACATTGTATAAACAATCTAACAGGCATCTCTTTATAGAGCACAGTTCTTAATAAACTCAGTGTTGAGCCACACACAGTGCACTGATAATGTTCTGCTTGAGCTCAAATGTTAAAAGTTTTGGAAAGAATTTATTTACTTCCTAACCTTAACTTCACCCCAACCATCACGCTAACCCCTGCCTTCACTCTGTTTCTTTCTTGCTTTTTAATCTTCTCTAGTTTTTACTCTATTCACTTTGGAACAAGCTAAATAAATGGGTTTAACCTCAGCAGATCAAGTGCTTCTGAACAGCATTAACATCTCTAACCTTCCTGAAAGCCCTTGTGGTGTTTAAGTCAAGCAAGAAATCAGTCAGATTTACTCAGTATGTACGTATGTGTGTGAGTGAGTGAGAGAGTGTGAGTGCGTGTGAGAGAGAGCGAGAGAGAGAGAGAGAGAGATCACCTTTTATATTATGCTCTAATGCTAATTAACACTCATTAATCTTATCAATAAATTTGAAATACATCACTCACATGGCACACCAAGCACATTTCATTCATTATCAACTTTGAGGGAATTGAGTGTACTGAACATTTTAGGTCTTGCTGTGGGCCTGAATGACTCCTGTTCTCACAAAATTGTGCTTGGTCTTTTCCTTCTTCATTACCAGAATGTGGCGTCCAGCTACATGCAGGCAGAAACTTATAAACTAAACTTACTTGTAAAGTTCAGGACTACAATAAAGTGGTATGATGACATTCAAGCCTCATCTGACTGCTACATGCAGACAAACTTAGCAGCAATTACAGTATTACTGTATTAATTAGGGGTAGTGTAATGTTCAGGACACACATGCACTCTTGTAGTGTGTTTATTGTGGTTAATGAATATGAGGTGATGTGATGTGGTTAGACCATGAATACGATGGGACTGGAATATGGCTGTATGATGTTATTCTCGATCTGCCATCTGGTTCTCCTCTGGGAAATCCTAAACACAGAGTAATGAGTTTTACAAAAATGCTAACTCTCCATAGAACTAATGGGAACAACAAAAACAAAACAGCGCCAACCAATAAATTCGCAGAAGGGTAGCCAGTTCCTCTGCATGAGTGCTGACTCTGAGCCAACAGTTTAGAATCAAGATGCAGGTACATAGTGGTAGTGTTGTACTCAAAACCACCTAAACCGAGACAAAGTCATGACCAAGACAAGATCAAGATTGAGAGGTTGAGGTCAAGTCAAGGCCGAGAACAAGGCAGGGTGAGACCGACTCAAGACCAGGACCAGACCAGTGGGCGTGAAGGGGAGCAAGGGATCTGGAGCATGTTTGCAAGGAAGAGAGGAATAAAACTGCCAAATCAAGATGAGCCAAGTTGGTAGACTATTACCCACAAAGACGGACTGCTGTATTACAAGGAAAGTTTAAAATGTATTACTTAATGTGTGCATACTTATACAACCAGGTTAATGTAATTTCTCATATCATCTCTAGCCACTTTATCCTGTTCTACAGGGTCGCAGGCAAGCTGGAGCCTATCCCAGCTGACTACGGGCGAAAGGCGGGGTACACCCTGGACAAGTCGCCAGGTCATCACAGGGCTGACAGACACAGAACCATTCACACTCTCACGGTCATACCGATGGTCAATTTAGAGTCACCAGTTAACCTAACCTGCATGTCTTTGGACTGTGGGGGAAACTGGAGCACGCGGAGGAAACCCACGCGGACACGGGGAGAACATGCAAACTCCGCACAGAAAGGCCCTCGGCAGCCATGGGGCTCGAACCTTCTTGCTGTGAGGTGACAGCGCAAACCACTACACCACAGTGGGGGAAACTGGAGCACGCGGAGGAAACCCACGCGGACAAAGGGAGAACATGCAAACTCCGCACAGAAAGGCCCTCGGCAGCCATGGGGCTCGAACCTTCTTGCTAATGTTAATGTAATTTTTTTTCGAAAATGTTTCTAGTTGTTTCTCTTTTCACTTGAATTGTTTTTGTTGCTCTTGTATATCACAATTAAGGTGGCAAAAGCTCAGACATGATTTATCTTGGTGTCATATTTTTTTGTCACAAAATCCTGCAAGTGTATTAAGAAGAATAAAGTTAATGATGTACCACCCTTAGTCACAATCCAAGGCCCAGGTTCTTAATACTGATGTTTTTCTTTATTGTACAAGCACAAACACCGTAGAACTACACGAACAGGACAAACATACATTCATAAACACAAACATAAGCTTAAATCTTAACAAAACAAACAAAAAGGCAACATACCACTTTTGCCGGATTATAGACTAAGAGGGTTACAAGTTGTTATTAAGCATAAAAGATGATCTCAAACTTGACTTGTGAGCATGAGAGGACATCAAACTTGCAATACTTAAGCACAAGACACTAGAGAACTTCCAGCACATCAAACAAGTAGCCTTTCTTTGTGCTCACCTAAGAGCTCCTTCATTCATTAGGCGCCAACAAAACACTTCACAGGAAGTGACATACATAAATGCATCATGGGAGATTGAGGCCACCCAAACCATTACAAATGTTCATCTTTACAATGTTTCTCTTTTAAATAAAGTTCATTAAATTTTTAATACAGTCATAATTAATATCATACAAATGTGCAATATTTTAATATGTAAAAACAAAAAATTATAACTTTAATTATGCAAAATTGTGCATTGCTTGAGGAACATAAAGGGTAGCCATTACTTTCTATGGCTGCCTTCACACTCCCACCATCACACAAGTGTGATTTTAAAACCCAATAAGCAAATTCACACACACACACACACACACACACACACACACACACACACACCCTATTCAGACTCAAAGACACTGTTTTGTGTATTGGTCTTTCTAAATACACTGGTTTACTATCTAGTGTGGTATCACTAACTAGAAGTTTAACCTTCCTTACCTGCCCATCAGATCCCGGGAAGACCTCAACATTCTTGGCAAGCTTCCAATGATTTCGTGGTATCCGGCCATCTTGAAGTAAGACCACATCATTGATCTTTACGTCTCGACGATTCGGACTCCATTTACTTCTTTGCTGGAGATTCAAAACATACTCCTTCCTCCATCTGGCCCAGAACTCACTGGCTAAAAATTGGACTCTCTTCCATCTCCTTTTCAGATAAAGGTCTTCTCTAGAGAACTGTCCAGGTGGAGAGGCAATAATGTCTGACTTCATTGTTAAAATACGATTAGGTGTTAATGGCTCTGGTGCTAATGGATCATTCAGATATTCAAAGGTCAGGGGTCGACTATTCACTATTGCCATAGCTTCATACATGAAGGTTCTCAAAAAGGAGCTGTCCAAGGTCCTGGCAGACTAATCTAAGATGGCAGTCAAGACATTCCACACTGTTCGGATTGGTCGCTCCCAGACTCCGCCCATGTGACTGGAAGAAGGTGGATTGAAAATGAAGCGACAGCCCAGATCTTTCATGCGCTCTTGAGTAATTCCTTTCATGAGTTCCATGAACTCTTTCTTCGCACCAACAAAGTTAGTGCCTTGATCGCTATGAAGCTGACTTACACTGCCACGAATGGAAATGAAGCAACACAGTGCATTCAGGAATGCATCAGAACTGAGATCATCAAGCACTTCAATATGAACCGCTCTTGAACACATACAAGTGAACAGAAGGCTGTATCTCTTCAACTCTCTTCTCCCTTCCTTCACATAGAATGGTCTGAAACAGTCCATGCCACTGTATGCAAATCGAGGAGTGGGCTCTAACCTCTCAGGCAGTAAATCAGCCATAACTTGTTCTTGAGTGGCTTTACGATACTTCCTGCATTTTACGCATTTGTAGATGAAGGACGACACCTCACTGCTACATCCCAGAATCCAAACGCCCTTGGATCGGATCTCATTCATTGTCATGCCGTGACCTTGATGGCAAATTCACTCATGAAAACATTTTATGAGGAGCCGGGACACATGATGGCCCTTTGGCAGAATAGCAGGGTGCTTGATGTGTGAATGAAGTGCTGCTTTGGTCAATCTTCCTCCCACCCTCAGGATATTGTGCTCATCTACAAATGGGCATAGCTTGTACAGTCTGGAGGGCTGGTTTGATTTTACCTCTTTCCTTAAGAGCCTTAAGTTCTGCACTGAAAACATCCTCTTGGACTAGTCGGATTATGAATAGTTCAGCATCCTCTCTTTCATACAGTGTTGTAGACTCTGATCTTTCTTTCAGACCCTTCACATTTCTTGCCCAATGCTTGAGTCTTGCTATAGCCTTCACCATTCTTCCCCAATCTGAAAACTTCTGCAGATGGTTCAAGAGAGGTGTCTGCTCCGCCACCTTAGTTGTAAGGACTTGAGCCCTCCTGAGCTCTGGATCACCGTCACTTAACTCCATCTTGACCTCATCTTTGGGGAGTTCTCTGCCACAGAAAACTTGGCCCAGTGAACCAGTTAGACTCCACAAGTTCCTTAGCTGTGAGCCCACGGGATGCATGGTCAGCAGGGTTATGTTCTGTGGCCACATACCTCCATTGACAAGGTTCTGTGATGGATTTGATCTGCTGGATCCTATTAGCTACAAAGACTTAAAAGCGTCTTGCCTCATTGTTAATGTAGCCCAGAACAACCTTGGAATCTGTCCAATAGAATTGACTAAGTCGATCCAACTCCAGTTCTCTTCTTTACAGATCACCTATTCTGGTTGCAACTACAGCTGCAGAGAGTTCCAATCTAGGGATGGTCGTCACCTTCGTTGGGGCCACTCTTGCTTTACCCATGACAAATGTGCAATATACCTCCCCATTCACAGTCCTCAGGTAAGAGCAAACTCCATAGCCGATCACACTGGCATCAGAAAAATTGTGCAATTCATAACACAGTACATGCTAGTGGCACATAGCACCGTGGTATTTTAACTGTGGACAAGTCTAAAAGGACTTCCTAATGTGGCTTCAGATCTTCTGGAAGCGGCTCATCCCAGCCTACCTTGTCTCTACACATGATCTGTAAGATCTTTTTGCCAACCAGAATGAAGGGTGCCACAAACCCTAGCGGATCAAATATTGAGGCCACTGTGGAAAGAACACCTCTTCTGGTGAATGGATTTTCCTTCACAGTTACTCTAAACTGGAATGTGTTGGATGCCACACACCACTGTACTCCAAGTGCTCGTTCTACCTTGGTCTGTCCTAAGTCAAGATCCAAATCAGCAGCACTTTCCAGGCACTCTTCTCTTGACAGAGAGGCGATGACCTGCTTGCTGTTGGAGACGAACTTGTGCAGGTGAAGATTACCAAACTTGCAGAAGTCTCTGACTTCTCTCACAAGCTGAACAGCCTCTGCATCGGTATCTACACTTGTCAACCCATCGTCGACATAAAAGTTGCGTTGGATAAATCTTGCTGTGGCTTGACTGAAATAATCATCACCTTGAGCAGCAAGATATTTGAACCCAAAGTTAGCGCATCCAGGCGAGCAGGCAGCTCCAAAGATATGAACTTGCATGCGGAATACTGATGGCCGTGCTTCTAGCTCACCACCTTCCCACCACAAGAACCGGAGGTAGTCCTGATCTTCTTGGACAACATGGAACTGATGAAACATACGTTCCACATCACACATGATGGCTACTTGACCCTTGCGAAAACGACACAGGACTCCTATGAGGGTGTTTGTAAGGTCTGGTCCAGTCAATAAATGGTCATTTAGGCATGTGCCCTTGAACCTTGCGGAGCAGTCAAACACCACATGGATCTTGCCAGGCTTCTGAGGGTGATAAACACCATGGTGAGGAATGTACCAGATGGGCTGACTGTCAATCTCTCCATCAGGAACCTTTTCCGCATCGCCACGAGTAACGATGTCCATCATGAAGGCCTTATAGTCCTTACAGTATGTTGCTTGGCAGAGCTGGCCTGACCTCTTTAAAGGGCAGTGGCATCTCAAAATGGCCATCATCCTTTTGCTTGATGCCTTGTTTCAGTTTGGTTAAAAAACAAAGGTCTTCCTGAGACAGCTACATCTTTGTCATTCCTTTCTGTGAAATTGAACTCAAAGATCTTCAGGATACCTGCTGGAGTAAGCATTTCCTTCACTTTAGTTCGATACACAAAATGGACTTCAGATTTCAGTGGCTGAAGTGATTGAGTAGCTGAAAAGACTTCCCTTGATATAATTCAGTGGCTGATTCCAATTTCATCTGCAAACTCATTATCAAGATTGCTGTAGCCAATAATACTCCACCCCAACACAGATTTCTGGGTGAATGGTTGACCTTCCTTGCCACTAACCAGACCTCTCAGAAGCAGGACTTCGGGGCAGTTATAGCCGATCAACAATCCCACTTCACAATCAAGTTTGGGTGACATCTCATCAGCTAGATGTTCTAAATGAGACCAACGCTTTGCAGTCTTACAGGTGGGTATGTCAGACTTATTAGCAGGTATATACTCTCTTGTGTATGTTACTAGAAGGTTGACTCTTTCATCAGACCTCAAACCTCTTACTTGCAGTCCATACAGCTTATTGCTTGACACCACCATTGTCCTTGATGTAATTGTAGAGATCTTGAGCCTCACAGGATCTTTCTTGACATACAACAGATCAGCTATATCCTTCAGAATAAGAGGTAGTGTCGCTCTGAGTATCAAGCAAGGCGTACACTAAAATCTCTTCTTCAGGATTAGCTGCTGTTGACACGTACACAGGAAGAATTGATGTGTATGTGTTTCTAACCTGTTGAATGACCCTGTTGGAAGTTGCCAGCTGCACCTCTAGATGGTCATTCGGTTGCTCACGTTTACTTTCTGCAGATCCTTGACTGACAGCAGACTGTATTTGATGCACTTGAAGTCTTGAATTTCTCTCCTGGTCTTGATGCAAGCAGGTTGGATGGCGTTTCTCACATTTGTCACAAACACTCCTAAAAGACACAACACTTGGAACTATGTCCAATCTTAAGACACCCAAAGCATAACTTTTCAGATTGAACAAACTTCACTTGCTCTTTAACTGGCTTTTCCATGAACTTCCTACATTTGTGCAGAGAATGTCCAAGCCTCTTGCAAAATATACACACAGGGTTGGTCTTCTCACTTGAACTTGTAGTGAAGATTTTAGCAGTTGAATGACGATTTTTGTGAAACTTGTGATCTGAATCACTCTGCCTAGAGTGCTCTTGCTCTGAGGCCTTCAATGCTTAGAGTGATGTAATGGGGTTACAGGCAATTCTTGCCTCCTTGTTGAGAAACTCAACAAAAGCTTTGAAGTCAGGAAAGGCTTTATATTCATCTTGAAAAACTGTAGCTGTTCTGTTCCAATGGGAACTCAACCAGTCAGGCAACTTAGCTACAATTGTCTGAATTTCAATACAATCATTTAGTGTTTGCAAGCCTTGAACATAAGGCATGGCAGTTGTGACGCTGGTTAAGAAGTCAGCAAACTCACGGAGATCTTTATCTTTAGAGGAAATTTTGTGCCATAACTGTATCTTGTCTCTGTATGCCTTGCCAACTATAAAGGGATTTCCAAAGTGGTCATCAAGTATGCTCCATGCAGCACAATAGGCAGCCTCCATTCCAACTAGGGAATATCCCTCAATAGCTCACTTGGCTATGCCTCCTACATACTTTCTTAAGAACAATTTTTCTTGAGCTGGCAAGTTCTTGCGATCAATTAATGCATGGAAGGACATTTTCCAGTCTGTGAACTGCAGTGAATCTCCAAAAAAAAGACAGCAGGCTCTGGAATTGGAACTCTGTTTGCCGTTATAGCCTCTGCGAGCATCCTTACAAGATCAACAGCTTGACTGTTGGCCAGAGGTACTGCAGCATCAGTGCCAGTACTGTGGCCTTGTAGGGGTGCTGTGGGAGGTGGCAGTGTAGAAGGTGATATACTTGATTGAACTTTATCTTGCACAGAGACAAATGGATGGGCAACATGGTCAGACTTGGTGCCTATAGTGACATGACTGCCTATTCTGACTTGAGGGGCTGAGATAGGATGGTCTTGTTGGTCTTCTTCAGCATACACTTGAAGTCTGGCCTGTGCAGCATTGTGCCTTTTCAACTCCTCTAAACGTTCTACCTCCTTTTTCTTTTCCTCCAATTTCTCTTTCCTTGCAGCACTTTCTGCTACAAACAGAGCCGATTGCCTTGCCCTTTCTGCCTCCATTGCTCTCTCTTATGCCTCTCGCTCAGCAGCCACCTTCTTCTCTTCTGCTTCCAGTTTTCAGATCTCCTCTTCACATTCGTGTTGGAATTTCATAATTTTAAGCACTTCTTGAGTTACTGCCACTTCAGCTGCAGCTTGTTGTCTTTCCCTCATTGACTGAAGAGAGGCCTGGCTGGAAAGTTTGGAAGCTGGAAAGGATTGCATGGAGACGACACTAGACTCTAAGATCGAACACTGAGTCAGCCTCAGGCCAGGATATATCATCTGGATCACCAGCAGCAGTGATAAAACACTGAGCCTTTTCCCTTGCAGTCTTAGTGATGGCATAACATGAGTCATTCTTCCTCCTAATTTCAAGATCAGGAACTGAAATGTCTCTGATTTGGTCATAAATGGCATTTAGATCAGCTTGATGGGCATTGACAGCAGTGATGATTTCAGTAACAAAGTCTGAATCTTCTTGATGTTTCATTGATCTTTTCAATCCATTGATGTGGTATTTCCACCTTTTGTACATGCGTCCAAAGGCCCTTTTTAATTCATTCAATTTGCTGTCTTGCAACTGCTTTCCCTTTTCTGTAAGCATGCGGGTGCATTGACTTCTTCGAATGTCTGGTGAAACAGAATCACCGACCTGTGCCTCTTTATGTGACTCTTGAGTTTCTGAAAGCTGCTGAATACGTACAGCGTCTCCGCCAGCAGCTTCACCATCCATTAGTACTTTCTTTGAATCTTCTTGGTCAGGAAGGTCTACTTTTAATTGTGTATATTGTAATGTATTTTTACTAGATTATGACAGTTTAACCTTCTGTATGTTATAAATAATTGTGCATTAAATTAAACTCATTTTCAATTAAATAATGTAATATTGCATTAGTATGTAGCACCAAAGTAAATTACAATATGTATTTTAAGATTTTACCTCAATTTTAAACAAGTTAGGACTGATATGAGTGTATAAATAAAGCATCAGAATTGGCACACACAAACACAAATCATTGTTAAAATAAGCTAAAATACAACACCAAGAACAACCTTAACTATAGGCACAATAGGTAATTCAATAGAAACACACTTAAGAATTCAATAGGGGTCATGTGCAAAACAACAGTACATTCATTCAGTCACATTTAAACATGAATCAATGCAAACCACAAATAAACTTATGCAATCTTAATAATATAATGAATTCAAAATATAAATATGAATAAATACAAACTAATTTAAACTTGTGCAATTTTAATAATATTCTGTCACTCTTGAAGTAGTATAATGAAAGGGAATGTTCATAATCCTTTAGAATACAAGCATCAGAATATCCATAGTCCTTACTGGTACAGGGGCAGAAAACAGTTAAAGTTCTGACAGTGATTCACATATGCCGCGCAACTTTCAAGACACCAACCTTAAGTGCTTGCTTACTTGCTTAGCCTTACTTATCTGCTTGTTGCTTCAGTCCATTAACAAGATCCATCCCGTTTGTGGAGACCACTTCTTCCCAAACTTGCCACAGGCTTGCTACTTCGCATACAGGGTTGGCCACTTCTGGTCCTGGACTTCACCGAAGTGTTCTACTGTACCGCCCTTAGTCACAATCCAAGGCCCAGGTTCTTAATACTGATGTTTTTCTTTATTGTACAAACACCATAGAACTACACAAACAGGACAAACATAACACAGTCAACCATACATTCATAAACACAAACATGAGCCTAAATCTTATTAAAATAACAAACAAACAAAAGGCAACATACCACTTTTGCCGGCTTATAGACTAAGAGGGTTACAAGTTGTTATTAAGCATAAAAAATGATATCAAACTTGACTTGTGAGCATGGGAGGACATCAAACTTGCAATACTTAAGCACAAGACACTAGAGAACTTCCAGCACATCAAACAAGTAGGCTTTCTTTGTGCTCACCTAAGAGCTCCTTCATTCATTAGGCGCCAACAAAACATTTCACAGGAAGTGACATACATAAATGCATCATGGGAGACTGAGTCCACCCAAACCATTACAATGTTCATCTTTACAATGTTTCTCTTTTAAATAAAGTTCATTACATTTTTAATACAGTCATAATATCATACAAATATGTGTAATATTTTAATATGTAAAAACAAAAAATTATAACTTTAATTATGCAAAATTGTGCAATGCTTGAGGAACATAAAAGGTAGCCATTACTTTCTATGGCTGCCTTCACAGTTAATGTTTTGGAATGGCCAAGTCAAAGTCCTGACCTTAAGTCAATTGAAATGTTGTGTAAGGACCTGAAGCAAGCAGTTCATGTGAGGAAACCCACCAATGTCCCAGAGTTGAAGCTGTTCTGTACAGAGGAAAGGGCTAAAATTCCTCCAAGCCAGTTTGCAGGACTGATCAACAGTTACCGGAAATATTTAGATGCAGTTATTGCTGCACAAGGGCATCACACCAAATACTGAAAGCCAAGGTTCACATACTTTTGCCACTCACAGATATGTAATATTGGATAATTTTCCTCAATAAATAAATGACCAAGTATAATATTTTTGTCTCATTTGTTTAACTGGGTTCTCTTTATCTACTTTTAGGACTTGTGTGAAAATCTGATGATGTTTTAGGTCATATTTATTAGATTAGATTAGATTAGATTAGATTAGATTAGATTCACTTTATTCATCCCACATTGGGGAAATTCACATGTTACAGTAGCAAGAAAATGTCAAACAGATAACTAAAACTGAAATAAAAATTAGACAAACGAAGGATTAAATACAGAGGGCTATTTGCATTATCTACCGTGAAAAAGTATAGAAAAATTGCCTTATTGAGAGGCTCGGAAAAATTGCACATTACAGGTAGACTCTGTATATATACACACATATATACATAAATTATATATATATATGGACGGCACGGTGGTGTAGTGGTTAGCGCTGTCGCCTCACAGCAAGAAGGAGCCCCGTGGCCGGCGAGGGCCTTTCTGTGCGGAGTTTGCATGTTCTCCCCGTGTCCGCGTGGGTTTCCTCTGGGTGCTCCGGTTTCCCCCACAGTCCAAAGACATGCAGGTTAGGTTAACTGGTGGCTCTAAATTGACCGTAGGTGTGAATGTGAGTGTGAATGGTTGTCTGTGTCTATGTGTCAGCCCTGTGATGACCTGGCGACTTGTCCAGGGTGTACCCCACCTTTCGCCCATAGTCAGCTGGGATAGGCTCCATCTTGCCTGCGACCCTGTAGAAGGATATATATATATATATATATATATATATATATATATATATGCATAAAAATAGTTTAGGGCCTATATTATTGCACATAATAATTGCATCAGTGAGAGATGGCAGAGGTAGTAGTGGTGAAGTAGTGCAAATTAAACGACAAACAGGTTATTGGTGCTATGTTACAAGTTGTGGATGTTATACAGTCTGACAGCAGTAGGTATGAATGACCTGCAGTACCTCTCCTTCTTACACCGTGGGTGTAGCAGTCTACTACTAAAAGAGCTGCTTAAAGCCCCCACAGCCTGATGTAGGGGGTGAGAGGGGTTATCCATGATTGAGGTCAGCTTGGCTAACATCCTCCTCTCACCCACCACCTCAATGGAGTCCAGAGGACAGTTCAAGACTGAGCCAGCCCTTCTGACCAGTTTATTAAGTTTCTTCCTGTCCCTCTCTGAACTTCCATAGCCCCAGCAGACCACAGCGTAGAAAATCGCTGATGCTACCACAGAGTCATAAAAAGTCCTAAGCAGTGTCCTGCACACACCAAAAGACCTCAGTCTTCTCAAGAGGTGGAGACGACTTTGGCCCTTCTTGTACAGGACATCTGTGTTGTTAGTCCAGTCCAGTTTGTTGTTGAGGTGAACACCCAGGTATTTGTACTCCTCCATGATCTTGATGTCCAAACCCTGGATGTTCACTGGTGCAATTTCAGAAAACTGTCCTTCTGAAATTGATCACCACCTCCTTTGTCTTGCTGGCGTTGATGCGCAGGTGGTTTAGTTCGTACCAGGTGACAAAGTTTGTGATGACCTCTCTGTACTCCAGATCGTCCCCCTCTGACACATGTCCAATGATGACTCTATCATCAGAGAACTTCTGGAGGTGGCAGCTGTCCATGTTGTAGCTGAAGTCAGATGTGTAAAGTGTAAAGAGGAAAGGAGAGAGCACTGTACCCTGTGGAGCCCCCGTGCTGCAGACTACCACATCAGACACACAGTCGCGGAGCCTCACATACTGCGGTCTGTTAATGAGGTAGTCAATGATCCATGCAGCTAGGTGGCAGTCGACACCAGCTCCCTCCAGCTTCCCCCTAAGCAGTGATGGCTAGATTGTGTTGAAAGCACTGGAGAAGTCAAAGAACATGATTCTCACAGTGCTCCCAGTGCCCTCCAGGTGCAACAGTGACCGGTGTAGCAGGTAAATGACAGCGTCATCCACACCAATGCCCGGTCAATATGCGAACTGCAGGGGGTCCATCTCGCTGTTCACCAGGTGTCGGAGGTGGGAGAGAACGATCCTCTCCATGATCTTCATGAGGTGAGACGTTAAAGCTACTGGCCGAAAGTGGTTGGGCTCCCTGGGGTGCGCAGTCTTGGGAACTGGAACCACACATGATGTTTTCCACAGAAGTGGAACTTTCTCCAGACTGAGGCTCAGGTTGAAAATGTACAGAAGAATCCCACAGAGCTGATCTGCACAGTCCTTAAGCAGTCTGGAGTTGATACCATCAGGGCCAGCAGCTTTCCTCATTTTGATCCTCCTCAGCTCCTTCAACACCTGATCAGCTGTTATGGAGAGGTGAGGAGTATAGCCGAGGTGTGACTCCTGTAGAGTGAGGTCGGGGGTGAGGTGTGTGGATTGGTCTGGCAGGGAACGGAGGGGGTTGATGTGGTGTGAGGAGGGAGCTGTTGGTGTCAGAGGTATTATGAGGGGAGGGGGGGTGGTAGAGTGATAACACAGACAGGTCAGGACTATGGTGAGTGGGGGAGGGTGGGGTGGCACAGTCAAATCTGTTGAAAAAGAGATTCAACTCATTTGCCCAGTCCTGGCCCCCAGATACAGGGCCCCTCCCACTGTTCTTTGTGTGGCCAGAGATGGTTTTCAGGCCTCTCCATACCTCTCCGGTATTGCTCCCCTTGAGGTGCTCCTCCAGCTTCCTCCTGTAGCTGTCCTTGCCTCTCCTTATCCCCCTTTTCAGCTCCCTCTGCACTCTCCTCATCTCCTCCTTGTTGCCAGATTTAAAAACCCTCTTCTTCTCGTTTAATAGGGCTTTTAGTTCAGAGGTCACCCAGGGGTTATTGTTGGGAAAACACCATACCTTCCTGACTGGCACAGTGTTTTCAACACAGAAATTAATGTAATCCGTGATGCAGGTTGTCAGGCTATCAATATCATCCCCGTGAGGTTCACACAACACATCCCAGTCCGTGGTGTCAAAGCAGTCCCTCAGTGCCATACTGGTCTCCTCAGACCAGCTCCTTACATACCTCTTGGTGGGTGGTTGTTTATTCACCATAGGTATGTATGTAGGGGACAAGTGAACCAGATTGTGGTCAGAACGGCCCAGCGGGGGGAGGGGTGATGAACTATATGCGTCCTTGGTGTTCACATATATTAAATCCAAAGACCTCTTGTCTCTGGTGTGGCATTTCACATACTGAGTGAAGGTTGGGAGAGTGGAGGACAGGGAAGCATGATTGAAGTCACCGGAGATTAGTAGTAGGGACTGGGGGTGTGATGTCTGAAGCTTTGACACTGTAGTGTGTAAGAGCTCACAGGCTGCAGCAGCATCGGCCGCTGGGGGGATGTACATAGTTATCGCGATAACGTGCGAGAATTCCTTCGGGAGGTAATATGGCCAAATGCTAACTGCTAGCAGTTCAATGTTTTTACTGCAATACTGCTCCTTTACCCTGATGTGCCCTGGGTTACACCATCTGTCATTCACAAACATCGCTATACCCCCTCCTTTCCTCTTACCGCTCTCCTTGACTTTCCTGTCCGCTCTCACGAGTTGAAATCCGTCCAGAGTGACGTGTGAGTCAGATGAGAGTTCATTCAGCCAAGTCTCTGTAAAGCACATAAGGCTACACTCCCGGTACTCCCTCTGCAGCCTGGTTAGCGCCGTTAGCTCATCCATCTTATTAGGGAGAGATCTTACGTTTCCCATGATGACAGACAGTATACATGGTTTATACCGTCTTTTCTTCTCCCAGCACTTCATTCCAGCTCTGCATCCCCTTCTCCTTCTCCTTAATTCCGCGGGGATCACCGGTCTTTCCACGGGGAGTACCTTGGTGTTGCGTAGTGCTAACAGCTGCTCCCGAGTGTAAACAATGGAGCCGTGGCTGAAAGGGTCCGCTGATGCCGATTTGACTAGCCCCAGAAAGAAAAAGAGAAAAATACAAATGCATAGTCTCACGAGTAGTACATCCCGAGGTGCACACTTCCGACTGAGACTAGTGCAGAAAGAAACATGAAAAAAGTACAAAAACATACCAAAACACATAAACACGCTCGGAGCTACTGAAAATTCTAAAGGGTTCACAAACTTTCAAGCACCACTGTAAATAAGAGCTGAGCCAGGAGAGGGCCATTCCCTTAACTCCCACAACATTTTCTAGTTTATCCAGAAAAATGGAATGATCAATGATATCAAATGCTGCACTTAGGTCAAGCAACACAAGCAGCGAGACACAGCACTGATCAGATGCCAACAGTAGGTCATTTACTACTTTCACCAGTGCCATCTCTGTGCTATGATGAGGTCTAAATCCTGACAGATATATTTCATGGATGTTATTCCTATATAAATATGAGCATAACTGCTGTGCCACAGCTTTTCTAGGATTTTGTAGATAAAGGGGAGGTTTGATATTGGTCGATAATTGGACAGCTGACAGGGATCAAGGTCAGGTTTTTTTTAATCATGGGTTTGATAACTGCTAGTTTAAAGGATTTGGGTACATAGCCAATCCTAAGAGAAGAATTTATTATTTTTAGAAGCGGTTCAATTACTTCAGGTATTATCTGTTTGAATAGATGTGTAGGTAAGGGATTTAGTACACAAGTTGAGGATTTTGATGCGGAGATTAATGAAAGTCATTCAATTTCTCTAAGGGGAGTAAAACTTTCTAATTGTTGATCTGATACAGGTATATTGTTAACTACAGGGTCACTTAAATTGTCTGACCTTAAATTAGTAGTTTGAATTTTTTGTCGGATTCTTTTCAATTTTGTCATTGAAAAAATTCATGAAGTTGTTGCTATTACATACTGCAGGTGTGCATATGTCTATAGTGGTCTTATTCCTGGTTAATTTTGCAACATTATTAAATAGGAATCTAGGATTACTTTTGTTATCTTCTATTAGGGTGGAGAGATATGTTGATCTAGCAGCACTAAGTGCTTTTCTATACTTCAGGAAGCTCTTCTTCCAAGCTAATTTGAATGCTACCAATTTTGTTTGACGCCATTTATGTTCCAATTTTTGAGTGGCCTGTTTTAAAGTGCGAGTGTCATCATTATACCAGGGTGCTAATTTTTTTTCTCTGATCATTTTCCTTTTAAGAGGAGCTACTGTATATTATCTAAAGTGTAGCGGAATGTTGACTCTTAGCATTCAGTTGCCTGATCAAGTTCTGCAGGGGCTGACAGTGACCCACTCAAAGTTGACAACTCTGGGAGATCATTTATAAAGCTCTGTGCAGTAGTTGACATGAATGTATGCTTAATACAGTAGCATGGTGAGGTGCATATATTATTACTCAGACATATTTTGAATGAGATGAAATGATGATCTGAGATAACTTCAGACTGTGGAAATGTGACTATATTTTCTATGTTTAACCCGAATGTTAGTATTAGATCGAGAGTGTGACCACCATTATGGGTCAGTCCTATGACACTCTGATTAACCCCTACTGAATCTAAAATGGACACAAACACTGTTTTCAAAGGGTCTTCTGGGTTATCAAAGTGAATATTAAAATCTCAGACAACTAAAGCTTTGTCTAAGGAAATAACCAAGTCTGAGATAAAATCTGCAAATTCGGAAAGAAACTCAGAATATGGCCCCGGGGGCCTGTAAATAATAAGTAATGGAATTAACTGGATAGACTTATTTTTCGAGGCTACATACATTATACAGGGCTGCCAACTTTTCAAAATTCCTTGGAGTGAGATTTTTTTTTTTTGGGGGGGGGGGGGGGGGGGTCGACGGCAAAATTTTTCCGCACACCACGCAGTAAGTGGGAATTTTGTATTCAGTTTGATATTCACTTGTCCCCCTGCATTCTGGTGTTTTGTTTGTGGGTCGTCCAGCTGGAGATGGACGGGGGGGGGGGGGGGGGGGGGGGGGGGGGGGGGGGGGGTGTTGAGATTTTGGATTTAGTAGATGTTCCTGCATTCTGGTGGATTTTTGGAGTGGCCTGCTGTGCCATACCTACATTCTTACACACTCTGACTTGCCAGGCCTTCAGCTTGTGGCCAACAAAAGCACCAAGTTTTGGCTTAAAAGCCCCCACACTAGAAAACTACAGATGACTGCCAATGTTCCTGTAGCCCTATAGACCTGTGTTTCAGATTTAAAGGCAAGTTCATGTTTGAAAATATTTCATCAGCTAAGCCTAAACACCTTCTGAATTGAAACTAAATGTTAAGTTTTTAATAACTGTTGCAAAAATAAGATTGTCCCTCACTGACTATTTATTATGCATTTAAGCGCTTTCCCCACCACTGGGTTCAGCAGAAGATTGGCATGGGGAAAAATATCAACAGCAAAAGAACAAATAAAATGCTTAAACAGTAAACAAAATGTGCATGTGCTACAAGAAACATTAAAATGATTAAGTTTGAACAGTACTGAAACACAAAAAGCTGAACCTTGGCCATAGGTGGGAATGTGCACACAAAGTTGGGCTTAAACATTTTGGTCATACTTAAATAAGCTATATTAATATATTTCTTATTAATTTATTTCTTATCTATGTTTCTTATTAGTAATAGAGCATTCGTCAGGGCCTGTTATCTGACAAATATTCTCTACCTGTCTTGCCCTCTTTGAAACCCTGTCTCCTCAGTATATTGTTCTCTGTCTTTTTTTTTTTAATTATTCACAAGTTCAAGTTCTTTGATATTACAGGTGACCATGCTTTATTTACTTTAACTGAGCAATTACATACATCATAAATAATTAAAAATAAATACCCTGTAAATAAACAATAGGTATGGTGGCTAATGGCTCTTCTTGCATTTGTAATATTATCTCTTACTTGCTTTATTTTACAACATTTCCAGTATGGCTTCAAATAAAGTCATAAAGTATGATAACATACAGTAAACAAACTAAAAATGCGCCTTAATAAACGTGTGCTAAGAAGGTGCTCTCCCGTGCTGCTTGTTGGGGAAGATAGAGGCTGTGGCATGGCAGTAGGCCTATAATGATTTAGCATGCCTAGTACACAGCTCTCGATATGGCATTAAATATTCTCACAACACTTATAGGCTAAAACGATTAAGAAACTTTATATAAGTTCATAATTATGCCAGTAACACCACACATTGGCGTGCATATGTACAAACCTGTCTGAGACACCCGTCTTCAACTCAGATACCTTCTTCTCTCTCCTCTTCCTCTTGACGGTAGGCAATTATCCAACTTCCGGCGAGTGCAGCATCATTAGATGCACCACCTACCATAGGGGAGTGTGTACAGAAGGGAACACCGCTCTGCCTGTTTAGCCGTGCGTAAGGTGTAATTGATTGATCTCAAGTGGTTGGCGCGACGCAATGGGTAGCCTAGATCAGATAGATAAACTAGATTTTTTTCTAGCATGAGAAATTGGAGGTATGGCGTGTGAGCGTGTGAAGACAATCAAATGCGTGTGTCTCACGCTCATTGCGTGAGAGTTGGCAGCCCAGCATTATATTAGTATGAAGAACTTCAAAAGTATTAACTTTATAACCAGGTTTGTGTTACTCACCTAGATAATCATTATAAATAACTGCGATGCCTCCTCCTCTGCCAGTTAGATGAGGCTGGTGTATGTAACTGTATCCAGAAGGAGTAGCTTCATTTAAAGCTATATATTCATTTGGCTTAATCCATGTTTCAGTGAAACATAGTACATTAAACTCCTGATCAGTAATAAATTAATTAACCATTCGTGCTTTAGATGTCAGAGATCTAATATTTAATAGCCCCACCTTTAGATCAAAGGTGCTGTCAGCAGCTGTACAGTTAGTATGATCTAATTTTATATTGATTAGGTTACTAGAACAAACTCTCTGAGTATTTCTACTTTTTTGTTTAGCTTGGGGAACAGACACAGTCTCGATGTAGTGGACCCTGAGTGACAACTCTGTGCAGCTAGCAGACAGTCAGTTTAGCCTGTTCGTCTGCTCCCTGGCCTTGGCTCTGGATTGACAGAAGTTAACTAGACCTGTTCTGAGACTATAACCTATGCTGCAAGAAATGAGAGCAGCACCTTCCTGAGTGGGATGGATGCCATCCAGCCCTAACAGGCCAGCAGTACCCTCAAAATTAGCTCAATTATCTATAAAGCCCACACAGTTTTCAGAGCACCACCTGGACAACCAGCAGTTCAGCGACCATAACCTGCTGTAAGCTATATCACCACGCCACATTGGGATGGGGCCAGAGCATACTACAGCATCGGACATCGCCTTCGCTAATTTAAACACCTCTACAAAGTTACTCTTAGTAACCTCAGACTGACAAAGGCATATATCATTAGCTCCTACATGGATAACTATCATTGAGAACCTATGCTTGCCTAGGACCCTAAGATTATCTGCTATGTCCGGCACCCTGGCTCCTGGTATACACCTGACTAAAGCTGCTGGTGCCCCTAAAGGCCTAGCTAACTTCACGTGCCATATGATAGAGTCCCCTATAACCAGAGCTCTTTCAGGTTTCTCAGCAGGTGCATCACTAAGGAGAGCAAACCTGTTCAACACACGAAGGGGAGAGGAATGGTGCTCCTGTAGGGCAAGCTTCAGCGGCAGCTTTGGCTCTATGCTTATGCCACCGAGTCATCACCCATTCACCCCACTGTGAGGACTCTAATGGCAGAGTTGGGGGATTGCTAACTCCACCTAGGGCATCCAGACTTTCTCCTGCAGAAACTACACTGTTCTCATTATCACTAGCCTTCTCTAAAGGCTAGATATGCACTTCTAAAACTGCAATCTTTTCTGTCAGAGAGCTAACTAATCTTCACCTATCACAAATAAAGCTATCATTAGTGATGGAGAAAGAATGACTAAACATCCTGCACTCAGCACACTGAACAAGCTGAAGGTGTGCCATGATGAAAGGATTCACATACCTTAATCGAGGATCTGTTGATATTAAAACAGATCCAATGTGGATGGCCTCCACTTGTGGTCATTACACAGGAGGAGAAAAAAAAGAAAGAAAGCTTTTGATCTTGGTGTTCTTCCAAAAAAAAAGAAAAAAAATACCAGCGCTCTGCATGGCGGTGCTTCTGTGCTCGCTTTGTGGATCCATGACATGGTGTTCTGGGTGGTGTTGCCCAGTGGTGGCACGGCAGCTGTGCAGGCAGTGTGGGACTTGTTTTCATGTGCCTTTTGTTGGGACTGTGGCTGCTACACCATTGGAATGACATCCTGACCTTCTTTTGGTGGACTTTATTTTTTTGCCTCTCCTTATAATTGTAAAGTGACCTTGGGTATGAGAAAGGCACTATATAAATGTAACCTATTATTATTATTATTATTATTATTATTATTATTATTCATGAAATAGCTCATGATGATGTTCATCCTTTGGGGGCGAAGATAACCACAGCTTTAATTTGGTGGGTGGCGGTTGTGGGTCCGGAGGTGACTGATGAGGTCAATCCGGCCTTTGAAGGTATGCCCACATTTCGGGCACATGTGGGTAGGTACTGTAGTGGGAGTGGCATAAAAATTCAAGCTTTCCACGCAGCTTGTTTTTTTTCTGGGCCTCAGCGATGTGTTTTATCTATTGTGGGAGTATAAGCACAAATCAACATTGCATTCTTCTTGCCTCCATGTGGGAGCTGAAGTGTCATCAGATGATCATTGATGCCCTCTGGGAGTTTAGTAAGTTTCTGGGTGAGGTGGGACTTTACAGCAAGTCCAACGCCTGCCTCTCACTGTTCAGTGCTGCTATGATGACTCCAGAAGAAAGTAATACCACCACCACATTCGATGAGCTGGCCCTTGTCCACTCGATGTGTTTCACTGAGGGCAGCTATGTCCAGGTTGTAGCAAACTAGTTCCCTAGTGACTAGTACAGTTCTTCCCTCTGGCCTGTCTGCTTTGATGTTATCCAGTAGAGTATGTACGTTCCACATGCCAATGTTGAGTACCTTCACTATTTTATTAATTCTCTTATTTGTTACATTTTGACTGCTGAGTGGGATCCCTGCTAGCCACAGTGTGCTGGCCAGGGTAAGGTGAAGCAGGCTATGTCTGGGGCACCTTTTCTAGCCCTTTCCTCCATAGAGGTGAGCAGAGCGAATCCTAAACAGGGCTGCTCAGACACCCAGAGGGCTGCCGAACTCTGCTACTGCTTCGTTCCAGTAGAGAGCAACCCTATGCCCTGGGCTGCCTGTGTGCAGGTTCGTGAATACAGCTTCCAGCGTTTCCGCACCTGCTGCTTCGTCACTTGCCCATCACCACAGGACTTGAATTTGAATTTGAAGTCATGACTTATGCATGACTTGGATTAGAGTGAGGGAGAGTTGCACAACCATCAGCCTCACTCTCTTGTCCCGACATAACTGGGCCCAGGGGCAAGACAGAATCAAGACAGCTGGAGCTAGGTCAGGATGCAGTGGATGACCAACAGTGTTCTATGTGTTGCACTGTACCCTGATTGTGCTCCCAAAATGCTTTGCTGGGTTCACCTTCCTGTCTGTTGTGGTGCCCAGGTGGTGGTCTCCTGCACACAGTCTGCTGAGTCCAGTCTTCGGTCGTAACCCTGACCAGGGGGAGTGAGGGGTTGCTAGTGCTTGCTCACGGCACCACCCTACATTAGTGGAGGGAAGAAGACACCTTAGTTCTCCATTGCATGGTGGTCAAGGACAGCACACGCCCACTGCCCTACAAAGTAGGTCATAGAGTAGGTCATTGAGTTTGATTAAGAGACCAGTGAATCTATCAAATGTAAAGTTCTTGTCTCAATACATCATTTAAGTATTTATTTCTTCCACTCTGCTTGCCATCAAAAGGATTCTCAAACACTGCTCTGAATAGGGCAACTTCTTCTTGTGGGAATAATTTTGAGTAAACATTTGACTCAATGTGGCAGGCATTATTGCAGAACTTGAAAGATGTTATAGGAGGTCCATCTCATTCATGGTGGATACCTGGGGAGTGAGTTTGTTCTAGTTCTCAACAAGCCAATGACCTTGATGTAGTATACCCTTGTGTAGAGATTTGGAGCTCATGTGGTGGTGAGGTCTTCTGTAACAGATGCACACAAGTTCTCAGTGTTAATTAATAGTCCACAAGAGGGTCATGATGTCTGATTGCTGTCCATTACATTTTCAGGCAGTTTTTTTTTTTTGCTGAGTTTTGAATATTTCAGTGGATAATCTCTGTTGGATACTGGAGATTTGAAAGAACATTTGCTGTAATCATATGCTCATCCTAGGACTCTTATTCATAATCCTTTCATATGGGACATCTTCCAACATAGGAACATATATGGATTTTTTTTTTTAAAGTTATAAGCCTTTTTTTTTCAAAAAGGCTAATTTCACATTTGAAAATATCCACCTTCATCCTTCCACATGAAAAGGATGTGCAGGTTTCTTCCACTTGCTGTCTCAGGGAGTTTTTCCTCACAACTATCACTTCTAGCTTGTTCATTAGGGATCTAAATGTACATAAAGTGAAAATCATCTGTTGCTGAAAGTGCAATACAAATAAAATTGAATTGAAGTTCACATCTGAGAAATAAGCAAAGCTTCATATTGCTGATTTACTCATCATTTGATGAGTATAATTAAGACTTATTAACATTAACAATATCAATGGTTTATTAATAATTGTTGCTGAATTTATTAGGAGGTTCATCTTTATTTCTTAAACAACATTATGCAGTGTGATGTAGTGCGTGTCAGGAAATGTGACTCCTCAGTCCATCAGGAGAGAATGTATTGAAGACTGAAGGTGATCTGTCTACACACACACACACACACACACACACACTTTAATTAACGTCACCACTGTTAAATGAAGCCATGTCCATTTCCTCTGATCAATGTTTATGCCACCTCTAATGACCGCCGACACCATTTAGAACTCACACACGCACACACACACACACACACACACACACACCTTTTACACATTCCCCAGCTAAACACGGTTCACACATTGATCAGTTTAACACGCTGATTAGAACACATTTAAAAGAAAATAACATTTTAAAATATGACTCAGGCTCAGGCCATTAAAGGAAAATACCGAAACCATAATAAGCTTCCAGCAATGATTTTTTTTTTTACACATCCACAAGTGAAAAACATGGCACAATATATCATACATTTTAATTTTATATAGCTATATTGAATGCAGTGGAACATCTACAAAACAAAACAGTTCCTGTTCTCACTTTTATTTCCAGTAAAGTCTGGTTTCCTGACACAGATGGGGCTGGAGACGGATGTAAATGCCATTTGAGCAGTTTATTAAAAACACATTGGTAAACAGTTACAAAATTGTGATGTAAGGTTATAGTCAAAAACAGGCAGAATGTCAGGCAATCATAACACAATGAGAGAAAAATACAAAAGGGCAAATCCCCCTCACCCCCTGAGAAGCTCACTCAAGGAGAGGATCTTTTCCTGGGATGGCCCCTGGGACTGGGGTCTGGTTTCTCTGGGTACACAGTTTGGAATTCCTGAAGGAGCAAAGGGTAAAGGATGTTGTGGGCTGTGAGGATGTCCAGCACTCCTCCTCAGGTCCATACTCCTCCCACTCAATTAGATACTCCAGTTTACCAGCTCTATGATGGAACTTAAGGATGGTCTTAACAATGTACCTGACCATCTATACTGAGCGGTTCAAGAGGTGTGCTGGGTGGAATGCCAGAGACCATTGGTTCAGAGGTTTAAGGTCTGATATATGAAAAGATGGTGCTAATCAGTGCCTGTATGCTACCTCATTAGTGCATCATAGTACCTTGTAGGGACTGATGTATCTGGGATTGAGCTTCGTACACACTTGTGTTATTCTCAGGTCCTTGGTGGACAGCCATACACAGCCTGAATTGTACTGTGGGGTTCCACCTCTGTGTCAGTCAGCGGTTTGCTTTGTCTTCCTTGCCACCTGTTCTGTGTATTGGTGGGTGCTGTCTCACACTTGCTCACAACTCTTGAACCAATCATCTCCAGCAGGTGAGTCAGGGAGGCTAGCGTTCCAAAGGAACAGAGATGGCCGATAACCAAACATGCATTGGAATAGGGTTAGGAGTGTAGCACAATGGCAAAGAGAGTTCTTGGCATACTTTACTGAAGGAACTGTGCCCAATCCTCCTGATTCTCAGAACAGAAGGTTCTCAGGAAGCTCCCTATTTCCCGGTTAGTTCATTCCACTTGCCCATTCATTTTAAGATGGTACCCAGACATGAGAAGTGGACCTCTCATGTCTGGTGGAATCAAGAGGTGAATTGTATGCCCCAGCCACTCACAATGTCCTCTGAGATCCAACATAGCAGAGCATGTGAATGAAAACTAGTTCTGCTGTTTCAAATACAGTGGGCAGGCCAGTCAGCGGGACAAGATGTAGGGACTGGACTATGACTGGTCTATGACCACCATGATTACCGTGTTGTACATTGTACCATTGTACAGTGATAAAATCTATGGCAATGTGGGACCAAAGGTGCTGTGAAGTGTGCAGTGACATAAACATACTGGCAGGCAGAGTATGGGGCACCTTGGACTGAGCATAAGCTGTATAGGAGGAGATGTAGTCGTATATGTCTACCAACATGTTGGGCCACCAATATATAGTTCTGAGCAGGTTGTATGTACAGTACTAGTTAAAAGTTTGTACACCTTTACTTGAATCATTCAGGGTTTTTTTTCTGTATTTTGACTATTTTCTACATTGTAGAACAATACCAAAGACAGAAAAACTATGAAATGATATATGGAACTGTAACAGCTTTGTGTGAGTGGACAATGAGGAGCTTGAAGCAGGTGCTGTAATTCAAGGTACACTTGAACTTTATTAGCACATTTCAGTGAATTTCACTATTATTATTGCACCCTAGATGGGGTGGCATGGTGGTGTAGTGGTTAGCACTGTCACCTCACAGCAAGAAGGTCCTGGGTTTGAGCCCAGCAGCCAACGAGGGCCTTTCTGTGTGGAGTTTGCATGTTTTCCCTGTGTCTGCATGGGTTTCCTCTGGGTGCTCCAGTTTCCCCCATAGTCCAAAGACATACAGGTTAGGTTAATTGGTGGCTCTAAATTGACTGTAGGTGTGAGTGTGAATGATTGTTTGTGTCTGTGACTTGTCCAGGGTGTACTCCGCCTCTCGCCCATAGTCAGCTGGGATAGGCTCCAGCTTTCCTGCAACCCTTTAGAACAGGATAAGCAGCTACAGCCAGTGACTGGATGGATGGCTGCACCCTACAGACACACATGCACACACACTCTCAACAGAGTGACACAGGTCTCTCTCCCTCTCATTCTTGGCTGTCTGAAAGACACAGAGACACGGGTTAATAAACA
Organism: Neoarius graeffei; assembly: GCF_027579695.1. Classification (NCBI taxonomy): domain Eukaryota; kingdom Metazoa; phylum Chordata; class Actinopteri; order Siluriformes; family Ariidae; genus Neoarius; species Neoarius graeffei. Next base: position 13,291,298 of record NC_083586.1, read on the forward strand.
GCCAGTAATTAGGCACAGGTGCACCTCATCACACTCTACCTACTGGTTCAATGTGACTCCATGCTGTTCACAGCTGATGCTCGACCACACCCTCGCTGCCACATACTCCACCACCCGACTTACCATAGGCTAGGGACCCATCCATCCAGCCTGCAGCTGACCCCCCGGCGGGACAGGTAATGCACCACCATCTGCACTCCCGGCCTGTGGACCACCTCGAATTTAAAGGATTGAAGAGCCAGATACCAACGAGTGATCCATGTGTTGGCATCCTTCATGCAGTGGAGCAACTGGAGAGGGGCATGGTCATAACAAAGGGTGAATGGGCATCCAAGCAGGTAGTACCAGAGAATGAGGACTGCCCACTTGATAACAAGTCGACCTCCTCAATTTACCATGTGACCTCAAAGGGCCCTTGCCACTTGGTGAATAATTTTCAGCTTGAGGTGGGCAGTAAAATGAGGACTATCTCCCAGTGCAAATTCCCTTAGCCATGTCCCTCTGTTGTACAGACAAGATTGATGTTCTCGGGCCTGTAGCAAATTATCCTGGGTTATGTAACTCAGTGCATGGAGTTTTGCATTCAGGTCAAGAACGTAATGAATTTCATATTTGTTTTGAGAAGGCCCCTCCTCCCAATTTTCTCTAATGATTTTGAAGACACCATGGGGCTTGCACCCATACAACAATTCAAACAGGGAAAACCCGGTGGAACCTTGTGGGATCTCATGCACTGCAAACAACAGAGGGCCAAGCCATCTGTCCCAGTTTTTAGTGTCCCCAAGAATGAACTTATGAATCATGTTTTTAAATGTTTGGTTAAATTGTTTGACCAAATTGTCCATTTGCATATGATAAACACTAGCATGAATTGATTTAATTCCCAATAATTCATACAATTCACTCAGTGTGGGTGACATAAACTTAGTGCCTTGATCAGTCAGGATTTCTTTTGGAATCCCGACTTGGGAGATACTGCACAAGAGCGCCTCCACAACAATGTGGGCTGAGATATTGTGAAGAGGCATTGCTTCTGGGTATCGTGTTGCGTAATCCATTATGACTAACACAAAGTGATACCCATGTGTAGATCAATCTAATGGCCTGACAAGATCCAGGCTAATTCTTTCAAAAGGGCCCTTAATTAACGGGAATGGGCACAATGGCACTTTTGGTGTGGCCGCTGGATATATCAACTGGCATTTGCGACAAGCTGCACATCACCTGTGGACATTGGTGCAAATCCCTGGCCAATAGAAACAGGCTATGAGACAATTTAGTGTTTTATCCTGAACCAAGTGCCCAGACATAGGATTATGATGAGCTGCATTGAATCAAAGTTCCCTACAGCACTTTGGGACCAACAACTGTGTTGTCTCTTCCTTAGTTTGAATGTCCTGCATCACTTGATATAGCCTATCCTTAATAATACAAAAATATGGGAAGGAAAGCATAACATTAGGTTGAAGAATTTGGCCATAAATTACTTTCCCTTGGTCAAAAATATATGTCAGAGACTTGTCATGCATCTGCTCCAATGGGAAATCCCCTAAGGGATTCCCCAGAGAGACAGGTGAATTCTCCCCACTGTCCGTGTCATCATGACATGGAGCTGATGCAGATGGGCCTGGGATCACCTCCCCAGCTAACATTGCGGCGGGATTTCCCCATGACATGCTACTGCAGGACCCACCGACTACTAACCGTCTCATTAATGTTTTAAACCCTGGTCAATCTGTTCCCAGGATCAGTGGGTGGGTGAGGCTTGGACTCACTGCTGCCTCCACACTATGTTTTTCTCCCTGGAATTGAATAGTGACAGGCATTAGTGGATATTTGTGGATGTCATCTTGCACACATCTGACCTTCATCAATCATGCAATTCCCAGTGCCATGCATTGAATCAGGCTTTGATGCATGGAGGTCTGCTTACAACCAGAATCCACCAAAGCCTGGTGTGTACCCCCTTGAATACTCACAATGATTCTGTATGCTCCTGCTCGATCAGGGGAAGCCTGTGGTGCATCAGAAATGCAAATCAGTAGCTCTGCCTCCTTGCAGAAGTGCTGATTCCCTGCCTTCGCTCCAAGCTGACAGACCTGCCTGGGCTCACTCCTGGTTCTAGTGGGCATGGATGAGTCCACCTGTGGAGAGAGAGAGGGGTTAATGGTGGCACAGACACAGAAGGAGAAGGGAGAGAAGAAACATGAGGACAGATATGAGTGCAGGGAGCAGGTTTTGGGGAATTGGTCCCCATTTCAGTGGGGCTGAGGTAGGGGAGGGGTGAGGAGAGAGAGAGGGAGAGGGAGGGGGAGAAAGTGAAAGTGCAAGAGAGAGAGGGGACGAGAAGCTGCAGGAGCACCTGCTCCTGGAAATACTGTCAAGTGGTCCTCGGCCAAACGGACCATCTCCTCCAGTGATGCTGCTCAGTGACACCAGATCCACGTTAACTGAACCCAGCTCTGGATAACCTGCCAGTCTTCTGCCTCAGCCTCGAGCAGAGCCTGGAATCACTGCCCCTGATCCACTGACAGTGCGATGAGGGCTTGGTGCTGGTGCTGACGGTTGTTGGCGAGCATCTGGAGGAGCTCTCTGACTGGTTCGGGTTCCATGGTGACATTTGTTCCTCAGTCCTGCATTACAGCACCAGTGTAACAACTTTGTGTGAGTGGACAATGAGGAACTGGAAGCAGGAAATGTAATTCAAGGTATGTTTAAACTTTATTAGCACTTTTCAGTGACTTTCACTGTAAAGTCTCTCTCTCACAGACACACACACGTGCATGCATGCAGTTGACAGGGTGACACAGCTCTCTCTCTCATTCCTGGCTGTCTGAAAGACACAGAGACACCCATTAATAGACAGCCAGTAATTAGAAACAGGTGCACCTCATCACACATGACCTACTGGTTCAACCTGACTCCTCACAGCCAACAATCGTCCACATCCTCACTGCCACAGGAACATATATGGAATTATGTGGTAAATAAAAAGCATTAAAAAGCAAAATATGTTTCATATTTTATTTTCTTCAAAGCAGTCACCATTTACCTTGATGACACTTTGCACACTATTGGCATTATTTTAACCAGCTTCATGAAGTAGTCACCTTGAGTGCTTTTCAATTACCAGGTGTGTATCTTCAAAAGTTAATTAGTGGAATTTCTTGCCTACTTAATGCTTTTGAGATCAAACAGTAAATATTAAATAATAAAAAAATACATTAAATAGCTCTGGCGGCATGGTGGTGTAGTGGTTAGCACTGTCGCCTCTGAGTTACATAATCCTGGGATCAAGATGCTGACCTCTTCTGCTCCTCGGACCTGCCTGCTCCATCCTGATACCCTATGTCTGGTTGGAGTCTCATCACATCACTCCTGTGGAGGACAGCCCCATATGGACAGTTGAAAGTCACACTTGGAAGACACTCTGGACACTTACACACGGGCGATTGCTCTAAGACAACGAGGGAGGCTCAGCCTCCTCTAAAAATGATGAACATCATGTAGGATGAATTGCACTAGGCTTTTGTTATAGCTGACCTTATAACATTGCTATTTCAGATCCAGAATCATAGAAATATATGTGCTCAACCCAACTACAGTGCGAAATCATTCCGTTATAACTTTAATGTGTGCGTGAGTTTTTCCCCCTCGTGACAGCGCAATGCAGCGCAGCCTCAGTGCACTTCAATGGCATTTGGGAGCTCTGTGCTTTTCAATCTCAAAATGCAAGGTGATTATTGGACAAATACTGCGAAAACGCCCGCCCACGGAGTCTCACGGACTCCCAGCCTCAATGGACTTCAATGGCATTTGGGAGCTATACGCTTTTCAATATCAAAATGCAAGACGATTATTGGACAAATACTGCGAAAATGCCCGCCTACGGACTCCCAGCCTCACATGGGAGGGACATGGCAGTTTCCGCGAGGAGACTGGTGATTGGTGAAAGCGGCCGGATATTTTCTTTGATTGACAGCTCGTTTCAACTATGGACCCTTTTCACGTGATGTCATGACAAACGCGGCCACCATTTTGGACATGTACTACCAGTAGTTTACCACAGCCAACATTGAGGAACGGCAGCAAAGAAAGTTTTTACTTTCAGCAAGACTTCCATCATGCCACTATATTGTTGTGCACCTGGATGTAGTAACCATCAACAAACAAGGCAAGGTTTATCATTTTATCAGATCCCGACGGAGAAGATGGATAGCGGCCATTAACAGATTGGCAGCCCTCGGCATACCAATGCTTGTGTAGTGACCACTTTGCTGGCGGTAAGACGAATAAAATTAGCCAGAAAAGGCATTATATTGCTGTTAACATTCTGTGGCGGCGAGTGTGTAACCAAATAGGTTAAAATAACCCATTGTAACCTCTTTGTTCTTCTGTAGTAGCTATTGTTGACTAGCTAATGTCAACAACAGCAGCTGGTATGTTACTGTAGCAATGTTTACGTTCAGTCATTTGGATGACTGTTAAAACCTTTCAGTCTCAAGTTTTTCCTTTACTGTATTTACTAGTTTACTGTAATTATGATCCGGCAGCTATTTACACCGGATCCAGTGTAAATAGCTGCCGGAGCCAACGTCCGAGGTTCCGGAGCGTGCTCTGGCTTGCTCCCCCTCAAATTAAGCAGCGCGCTCCGGCTTGCTCCCGGAGTGCTCCGGCCGAGGTTCCGGAGCGCGCTCCGGCTTGCTCCCCCTCAAATTAAGCAGCGTGCTCCGGCTTGCTCCCGGAGTGCTCAGGCCAAGGTTCCGGAGTGCACTCCGGCTTGCTCCCTCTCAAATTAAGCAGCGCGCTCCGGCTTGCTCTGGAGCAAGCCGGAGAGCGCTGCTTAATTTGAGGGGGAGCAAGCCAGAGCGCGCTGCTTAATTTGAGGGGGATCAAGCCGGAGCGCGCTCCGGAACCTCGGCCGGAGCACTCCTGGAGTGAGCCGGAGCGCGCTCCGGAACCTCGGACGGAGCAATCCTGGAGCAAGCCGGAGCGCGCTCCGGAACCTCGGACGTTAGCGTGTATGTGTATGGCGATGGGTTTTTAATGACATAGGTATACAGATCATGTGGGCTGAAGTCAGGTAAAGATGAGGGCTTCGTGTACTTCCGTACGTCAGTGAACAATCCTGGTGGAAGCAGGTAAACATCATTCTCTAAGCCTGCTAACCTCAATTTTTGCAAATACCTCTCCCTCTGCTCACCCTGTAAATGCCCTACGTCGCTGGATAGTGAAGGTGTTTTCTGGATCTTGCTCCTTTTTCTTTTATGTTTTTCATTTGTCGCCTTCCTCGCATTCAAACTGATTCGAGCCGAAGTCCACTACATGTCCAAAATGGCGGTCGCGTTTACGAAGGTCACGTGACTGAAAAGGGTCTATAGACAGGCAGCGGTGAATTTCAGTTCAGTCCCATGCGGATTCGCAAGTGCTGTGGTGTATTGTAAGAGATCAGCTTACATTTCGATTTCATTCATGACATACAGTTTCTACCAGCTTTTTTAGTTTGTATATATTTTCATTGTAAATAAAGTGTAAATATAGTGTTGTCAAGTTTGCTATCTTAGATCCAGAAATTTCGTTTATTTGAGTGACTGAACTTGAACTTGAGGGGGCTAGTCAGCTAGCAAGAAAGCTGCGCACAGATGCCAAGCATTGCTGATTTAATTTTGGCGAAGCCATTTGCCAGTCTTTCTTTCGAGGAAAAAATTAAAATTAAAGAGCAGGGTAGACCAACGCCTCAAACTGACTTGGTGAAAAAGGTAGGGAATAATACTCTTTCCTTTCAGCTCTCCTGGTATGAGAAAGTGAATTGGCTAACAGCAAGTGACCCACATCAACAACAGTAAATAGGCTACTTTAGTAATGTGTCATGGATGGACCAAAAATATAGAATCTATTTAAAATGTTTATGCTGAGTATATTATATTGGAATATATATTTTTCTGGATATGAATTAAACACAGGGCGGCACGGTGGTGTAGTGGTTAGCGCTGTCGCCTCACAGCAAGAAGGTCCTGGGTTTGAGCCCTGGGGCCGGCGAGGGCCTTTCTGTGTGGAGTTTGCATGTTCTCCCCGTGTCCGCGTGGGTTTCCTCCGGGTGCTCCGGTTTCCCCCACAGTCCAAAGACATGCAGGTTAGGTTAACTGGTGACTCGAAATTGACCGTAGGTGTGAGTGTGAATGGTTGTCTGTTTCTATGTGTCAGCCCTGTGATGACCTGGCGACTTGTCCAGGGTGTACCCCGCCTTTCGCCCGTAGTCAGCTGGGATAGGCTCCAGCTTGCCTGCGACCCTGTAGAAGGATAAAGCGGCTAGAGATAATGAGATGAGATGAGAATTAAACACAGCTACAATTTGGAAAACATTTTTAAACAAAAACACAGCCGAGAACATTTCACACTACAGACCTGGATTAAAAGTGAAGGGTTATCAAAATTGTCAATAAAACATTTCTCAGTCAAAATAAGTAAAATATAGGGAAAGTGTCATTGAATGAAACGTGTGGCACCCTACTGCTGAGGTTCCTGGCAAAGAGCTGCTTTCAATAATGATCAATTTTTAAACAACATGCCACAATTTTAAAATATAAAATGTTAAAATATACCCCTCCCCCCCAACACCGCCATCATGTATATTGGACAGTAGGCTAATGGGCCAAAAGAACCTGTTATTTCACAGTTTGTGACACTGCCAACAATCAGCCAGATCAGAGGCAAGAGTATGGGCAAAATTGATGTTTTTTCTTTTAAAATCTGGAAATATCGTAACGACCAGCCTCCCCTGTTTGAAAGACTACCAGCTGCCACTGCACTTACAGTAATGCTTTTATGGCTGAGGACTACAGTTGACTTGTTAACTTTAGGACTGCAGTTCTCATGAACAGTTTTGCACTCAAGTTTCCATCAATGAAGAGTTATAACATCAACGAAACTGACTTCATGTTAAAACTGTTAGTCATGTTGCCTGTTGTTGCCCAAATGAGGATGGGTTCCCTTTTGAGGCTGGTTCCTCTCGAGGTTTCTTCCTCATGTCGTCTGAGGGAGTTTTTCCTTGCCACTATCACCACAGGCTTGCTCATTGGGGATAGATTAGGGATAAAATTAGCTCATGTTTTAAGTCATTCAAATTCTGTAAAGCTGCTTTGTGACAATGTGTATTGTTTAAAGCGCCATACAAATAAACTTGACTTGACTTGATTTGACTTGACAGCAAGAAGGTCCTGGGTTCAAGCCCAGCAGCTGACAAGGGCCTTTCTGTGTGGAGTTTGTACAGTATGTTCTCCCTGTGTCTGCATGGATTTCCTCCCAGTGCTCTGGTTTCCCCCACAGTCCAAAGACATGCAGGTTAGGCTAATTGGTGGCTCTAAATTGACCATACATGTGAGTGTGAAAGCTTGTTTGTCTCTATGTGTCAGCCCTGTAATGACCTGGTGACTTGTCCAGGGTGTACCCTGCCTCTCGCCCATAGTCAGCTGGGATAGGCTCCAGCTTGCCTGCAATCCTGTGGAACAGGATAAGTGGCTACAGATAATGGATGGGCAGTCCATCATTACTTTGAGACATGAAGTGTCTTTTAATGAATGAAAATAAAGAAAAAATTTGAATTAAAAGGTTTGTCTAGTTTAGTGAATGCCTGCATTGAGCGGACCTATTCCAGTACTGAAGGAACCATCAGGAAAGGATAAGGTTACTTTACTGTAATCTGGTTCAAACCTCCATAGTCTATGCAGGGACAGAGTCTTCCTCCTTTTTTCTCCAAAAATAATAAGATTGCTGAGGTGGGAGATTTTGACGTGCAAAAAAACTCTGCTGGAGTGCTTCCTGTTTGTAGTCATCAATGGCTTGTTGTTCTGTTTGGGCCAGTGGATAAATCTGACTCTGTGGAGACATGGTACCAGATGCAGCTTAATAGCTCAGTCATAGGGTCTGTGGGGTAGTAGACCTTGGTTATGCTGAAAACCTCCAGAAGATCATGATACACTTTGGAGATCTGTGTTGTGATAGTGACATTGTGGGTTTCCACAGTAGTGGATGAAGTAATGAGACATGGGAAGCATAGACAGTAGTGAAAACATTGTTTAGGTCATTTTGTGATTTATTTGCCCTGCCAAGAAATCTGAGAGTCATAGAGATGCATCCAATGGAGTCCCAGGAGGAGCAGGTGCTTAGTGGTTATGGTTTCAAGAAAGGAGATGGATTCTTGGTGTAGGGATGGTGCCAGTGCTGATGGGACCTCCATGTATGAAGCTAATCTTCAGTTGATGCTGTAGTGATTGTATGGGGAGCTTTAGTTTAATAGCAGTATCGTGGTCACTGAAATTGGAATCTCCTCCAGGATCAATCAAGGCTGAAAGAATGAAAATATTCTGAGTGCTTTATCTGAACATTCAGGGTAAATGACTAGAACACTATACAGTATATTATAGTTTTTCTTTGTGTGTGAATCAGCTGTTACTGTATACATTATAATGTATCAGAAATTCATTTAACCACAGTGTGGGATAAAATGTGTGCTGTACTTCATGGGTGAGTGGTGGGTATTGGATATAACAGACAGAACACACGATGAGACAAAACAACATACACCCCTTGCCCTTGGGCAAGACTCCAAGTACAATTTTGCACCAGCAGTCTCTATCCACCATCAAGGTTGGAAGATCTTCCTTGCTTATACCAGTGTCATGTGCTATTATATCTGGGTACGTCAGCTTCCTTCTGGTAGATGCTTTCCATAGAAGGAGATCAGATACTACAACCCCGATTCCAAAAAAGTTGGGACAAAGTACAAATTGTAAATAAAAACGGAATGCAATGATGTGGAAGTTTCAAAATTCCATATTTTATTCAGAATAGAACATAGATGACATATCAAATGTTTAAACTGAGAAAATGTATGATTTAAAGAGAAAAATTAGGTGATTTTAAATTTCATGACAACAACACATCTCAAAAAAGTTGGGACAAGGTGATGTTTACCACTGTGAGACATCCCCTTTTCTCTTTACAACAGTCTGTAAACGTCTGGGGACTGAGGAGACAAGTTGCTCAAGTTTAGGGATAGGAATGTTAACCCATTCTTGTCTAATGTAGGATTCTAGTTGCTCAACTGTCTTAGGTCTTTTTTGTCATATCTTCCGTTTTATGATGCACCAAATGTTTTCTATGGGTGAAAGATCTGGACAGCAGGCTGGCCAGTTCAGTACCCGGACCCTTCTTCTACGCAGCCATGATGCTGTAATTGATGCAGTATGTGGTTTGGCATTGTCATGTTGGAAAATGCAAGGTCTTCCCTGAAAGAGACGTCGTCTGGATGGGAGCATATGTTGCTCTAGAACCTGGATATACCTTTCAGCATTGATGGTGTCTTTCCAGATGTGTAAGCTGCCCATGCCACACGCACTAATGCAACCCCATACCATCAGAGATGCAGGCTTCTGAACTGAGCGCTGATAACAACTTGGGTCATCCTTCTCCTTTTTAATCTGAATGACATGGAGTCCCTGATTTCCATAAAGAACTTCAAATTTTGATTCGTCTGACCACAGAACAGTTTTCCACTTTGCCACAGTCCATTTTAAATGAGCCTTGGCCCAGAGAAGACGTCTGCGCTTCTGGATCATGTTTAGATACGGCTTCTTCTTTGAACTATAGAGTTTTAGCTGGCAACGGTGGATGGCACGGTGAATTGTGTTCACAGATAATGTTCTTTGGAAATATTCCTGAGCCCATTTTGTGATTTCCAATACAGAAGCATGCCTGTATGTGATGCAGTGCCGTCTAAGGGCCTGAAGATCACCGGCACCCAGTATGGTTTTCTGGCCTTGACCCTCACGCACAGAGATTCTTCCAGATTAACTGAATCTTTTGATGATATTATGCACTGTAGATGATATGTTCAAACCCTTTGCAATTTTACACTGTCGAACTCCTTTCTGATATTGCTCCACTATTTGTCGGCACAGAATTAGGGGGATTGGTGATCCTCTTCCCATCTTTACTTCTGAGAGCCGATGCCACTCCAAGATGCTCTTTTTATACCCAGTCATGTTAATGACAAAAGCCAGTTGACCTAATGAGTTGCAATTTGGTCCTCCAGCTGTTCCTTTTTTGTACCTTTAACTTTTCCAGCCTCTTATTGCCCCTGTCCCAACTTTTTTGAGATGTGTTGCTGTCATGAAATTTCAAATGAGCCAATATTTGGCATTAAATTTAAAAATGTCTCACTTTCGACATTTGATATGTTGTCTATGTTCTATTGTGAATACAATATCAGTTTTTGAGATTTGTAAATTACTGCATTCCATTTTTATTTACAATTTGTACTTTGTCCCAACTTTTTTGGAATTGGGGTTGTACATAATCCAACACAAGAATAAACAGAAATGGAGCTAACATGTTTCCCTGGAGAACTCCTGCCACTATAAAGAAGTAGTCTGTTTCTCCATTGGAAGTGACTATCCTGGATTTGGTGTTGGTGTATAATGCTTTAATGAACTTATCTGGTATGCCATATAGCGTCTATATCTCAAACATGACTTTCCTATTGATGGAGTCAAAAGCTTTCATGAAGTCTACAAACACAATAGTGAATTCTTTATTGCCGTTACTCATTTACTCAATAATTCTGTGTACAGTAAGGATAAGATTTGTGAGGGTGTGGCTCTACCTTTCCAAAACCTGTTCTGATTTCTCCGCAATATTGGATTTAGAGCAGGAAAAAGTCTGTTGAGAATCAGCTTATTATAGGTCTTAGCTGCTATAGTAATGAGAGCTATTCCCTTGTAGTTCTTAAAGGAGGTCAGGTTACCTTTCTTTGGAACAGGTATTGTATGTGAAGACAGCCATAGTGGTGGAGCATCATAGGCATCGAAGACATGGTTGCAGATTTCAAGGAGGATTGGATGGAAGTTTTGGTCTTTCCAGATAATTGCTGGTATGTTATCTGGGCCAGACGCCTTATTTTTTGGGTGGTGCTCAATTACAGACTGAAGTTCCTGTAGTGAATGTAGAGGTTGGAATATTCAGCTGCTCTGCTACCTGAATTTTGGGAAGATTTGCTGAGACTTTAGGAGCTTCACCTAATAGTTTCTTGAAGTGTTCTAACCAGCCAGCTTTATGATTCTGAGCAGAACCTTCTTGAACTGTAACTGATGGTTTTTCTTTCCTGCCAAATATTTCATTAATAGTTTTCCAAGCAGTGGAGTGCTGTAGGGATACATGCTGAGTGGAGATGAAGTTAATCTTTTCTCGTAGAAGTTCAGCGGTGACAGTGTCATATGCTCTTTGGAGGTTGTTTCTCACTCTTTCTACTTTTACTTTGTTTTCAGCAGATGGGGATAAGATGTAGAAGTTGTTTTGCTTTTCAAGTTCCTTCTTTTCTTTCTTTTTTTTTACCAGCTCATGCGTGGAAACAGTCTTTTGTGAGTACTTTGTCTTATTCTTTTTGGGCAGAGTGTTCAATGCTATCTCTTCAACACTATCCTTAATCAATTGATATTTATCACAGGGATTTCCTTCCTCTGGACACAGTGCCTAAAACCTGTTGTAGACAACAATCACATTGTTTTTAGTGAGGAAAATGAATCTCAACTTACAGGAACTTGTAATAGGCAAAATTTAAAATGTGTCTTAGTAAATCCTCGAAGTCTTAAAAGCATTCATAAGTCTCTGAATGCTGATGGTTATCGTTACAACAGAACTTGCCAACTCTTAGCCTTTCAAAAGCTTGTTTATGGGGAGATTTTGATCTCGTTGCGGTAACTGAGACCTGGCTAAATGAGTCAATTATGGACACTGAAATTTTGGATAAAGGTTATACCATCTTCAGACAGGACAGAAAGAAAATAGTTGGCAGAGGTGTGCTTCTAGAAGTCAAAAACAATTTATCAGTGGCAAGAAGACATGATTTAGAGACTGACATGGAAATGCTATGTGTTGAGGTCAATGTTAAGGGAACTTGTAAGATTTTATTAACTGTGTTTTATAGACCACCTAACAGTAACTCTGATTTTATTCAGAAGTTCTCAAATTTTCTGTACAACTCTGCCAGGATTTCAAAAAGTCTTTCTATTATTGTTGGTGACTTCAATTTTCCAAACATTGAATGGATTGCTAATTGCGGATTCACCCATTCAGAAAATTCTGACTAAAGTATTTTTTGTGAGAGTCTAAAGGATTGTTCTTTGTTCCAATTGAATGAATTCCCTACACACTTTACTGACAATAAAAGCCATATTTTAGATCTTATAATATCTAATGATCCTGAATGCTTAACTAACATCAAATCCATCTTTCCGGACAGTGCTGGAATTTCTACGGATCACCATCTCTTGGAATTTGATGTTATTATTTGGAACTGTCATATGAAAAAGAGACCATGCTATGTTTACAACTTTAAGTTCTGCAACATAACTCAACTCAAGGATGCTATTCACCAGTCTACTACTCCAATTGGGATTTTTGATACTCCAAATGCTGTTTTTGCCTGGAATACATGGAAAACTGAACTTTTCAACAACCATGTACCAAAAGTGAAAGTGAGATCATCAGCTACTCCTCCCTGGTTTGATGGTGAAGTGATACATCTCCTTAAAAGAAAATAAATGGCTAGACATGCTGCAAAGAGATCTACTAGCCCCATGCTGTGGGATAAGTAGAAACAGCATCGAAGGGGGTTAAAACATCTAATAGACAAGAAATATAAAGAATACACAAAGTTGCTGGGGGAAGCCATTAAGTACAATCCAAAATGCTTTTGGTTGTTTTATCATAGTAAAACAAAGACTGACTCTATTCCAACAAGAGTCTTTTATAATAACAGTTCCTTCATATCTGATGCAGACAAGGCTGAGACGTTCAACAAGTTCTTCTTCTCAACATTTATTAAAGATGATGAGGAGGTACAGTCATCATTACCAAACCGAGATAATTATTATTAACTATTTAGAGGCCTCCGAGACATTCAGCCAAAGTCTTTCTTGAAGAGTTTGGTGAACTGTTGTCAGTCATTTGTTTAGAGTTTGATTGTCTTATTATATCTGGGGATTTAAACTTGCATGTAGATAATACTGAAAACACTTATGCCAAAGAACTACTTGCACTTATTGACAACTTCAACCTAGTACAACATGTACAGGGGCCGACCCACTCTTGTGGTCATACCCTTGACCTCGTCATCACAAAGGGTCTTACTGTTTCTACTACTGTTGTTGACCTGGCCTTATCTGATCATTTTTGTGTTTTCTCTGATGTTTCTATGTCTCCTCACATTCAGAACAGCTCAACGACTATGGGTAGGAGAGTCATAAAAGACAACACATGTGCTCTCTTTGAGCAAGCTCTCTCTCAGAACTCAACCAAAATGTCAGACTCTGTAGATGATTTACTGGAAATTTTTAATTTAAATATGACCCAAATTATGGATGATATTTCTCCATTCAAAATAAAAAGAGTCAATGATAAGCAGAAAACACCATGGAAGCAGTACCCGGCTGTTAAACTGCTAAAGAGAGAATGTAGAAAGACTGAAAGAAAATGGTGCAAATCTAAACTTCACATTCATTATCAAATCCATAAAGAGATGCTTTGTAATTATAATTATGAAATTCATGAAGCAAGACAGTCTTTCTTCTCCAACATCATCAACAGGAAAATGAACAATGCCCGCGTGCTATTTTCAACAGTAGAGAAGCTAACTAATCCCCCACCACAATTAGCACCTGAACTTCTCTCAGTTAATAAATGCAATGAGTTTGCATCCTTCTTCAAAGGTAAAATTGATAAAATACGGCAGAATATTGCTCATAATATATCTCAGTTGCAAAAAATTGAAAAACTGCAATCACCAATGACACAGATAGATAACTTCAACACAATGTCAGAATTTTGTTTAATTGATTATGAGACTCTTGAAAAAACTGTACAAAATCTCAGTTCCTCAACATCTGAATTGGACATTCTGCCCACCAACTTTTTTAAGTCTGTTCTTCATCTTATAATTACAGATGTGCTTCAAATTATAAATACATCCCTAGAGACTGGCGTTGTTCCTGTGTCCCTGAAAAAAGCCGTTGTAAAGCCCCTACTTAAAAAAAATAATCTGGATCCTTCAGTATTAAATAACTACAGGCCAATATCAAATTTACCATTCATCGGGAAAATCCTTGAAAAAATTGTCTTCAATCAATTAACTGCCTTCTTGATATCAAACAGCCGTTTTGATAATTTTCAGTCAGGATTTCGTGCCAATCATAGCACTGAAACAGCGCTGATTAAAGTTATAAATGACATACGTCTTAATACTGATGCAGGCAAAACATCGGTCCTGGTATTACTGGACCTCAGTGCAGCTTTTGATACTGTTGATCACAACATACTACTATATCGACTTGAACACTGGGTTGGATTGACTGGTAAAGTTATCAATTGGTTAAATTCATACTTAAAAGATAGAAGCTTCTTTGTTACCATGGGAAATTGTTCCTCAACGTCAATGTCCTTGACCTGTGGTGTCCCCCAGGTGTCGATTCTTGGACCATTACTTTTCAACCTTTATATGCTCCCACTTGGGCAAATTATCAATAACAATTCAATTTTGTATCACTGCTATGCAGATGACACCCAAATTTATTTTGCTTTATCACCTAATGATTATGCCCCCCTTGAATGTCTCTACCAGTGTATCGATCAAATCAACAACTGGATGTCACAAAATTTTCTTCAGCTGAACTCAGATAAAACAGAAGTAATTCTATTTGGAAAAAAGATGAAAGACTCAGGATTACCACTATTCTTGACACAAAAGGGATTAAAACTAAAGAAATGGTTAAAAATCTTGGTGTTTTCATTGACAGCGAGCTAAACTTTGACAGTCACATGAAAGCAATCACAAAAACGACATTTTATCACCTAAAAAACATTTCCAAACTAAGAGGACTTATGTCAAAAAATGATCTGGAAAAACTGATATATGCCTTCATTTCTAGTAGGGTTGATTACTGCAATGGCCTTTTCACAGGCCTGCCAAAAAAGACCATCAAACGACTTCAGCTGGTTCAAAATGCAGCGGCTAGGGTTCTCACACGAACAAAAAGAACAGAGCACATTACTCCAATTCTAAGGTCCCTTCACTGGCTTCCAGTAAGCTACAGAATTGACTTTAAAGCATTGCTGCTGGTGTACAAATCTCTAAATGGTACAGGGCCCAATTACCTCTCTGATATGTTGCAGCGGCCTAACCCAATCAGATCTACCAGATCGCAACAGAAAAATTTACTATTAAAACCTGTTGTTAAAACAAAGTATGGTGAAGCAGCTTTTAGCTACTATGCAGTGCAGCTATGGAACCAACTGCCAGAGGACATTAAAAATGCTCCTGCTGTTGGCAGCTTCAAATCTAGGTTAAAGACCAAGCTGTTTTCAGATGCTTTCTGCTAAATAATTAATATTGTCTTCTTTACATGCTTTATAATCTGTACTTTTACAGTCTCTGCATGTTTCAAATTTTACTTAACTTTTATTCTATTTTATTCTGCTGGTTTTTTTTCTCCCCCTATTTGAACTTCTACTTCATTTTATTATTTTATTTCTACTATTGTTTAATTCTTATTATATTTCTTCCCATTTATTTTATGTAATTTTATTCTCTATTGTTTACTGTTTTGCTTTTACTTCTGTAAAGCACATTGAACTGCCACTGTGTATGAAATGTGCTATATAAATAAACTTGCCTTGCCTTGCCTTTCCTGTTGACCAGCATCATCCTCACAGAAACTGAGACGTCAGAGGTGCTTAAACAGGTGAATCCTCATAAAGCGCCTGGACCAGACAAGTTACCGTCATTTGTTCTCAAGGAATGTTCAGAAGAACTAACGCCATCATTATGTATGCTGTTCAACCTGTCTCTTTTTCTTGGTGCTGTATCTAAAGAGTGGAAAACATCCCTTGTTGTTCTAGTGAATAAGAAAGGAAACAAGGAAGATGTAATAAATTATCGCCTGATTTTGTTGGTCTGTGTGATCTCTAAAGTTATGGAACATTGTACAGTGGTGCTTGAAAGTTTGTGAACCCTTTAGAGTTCACAATATTTCTGAATTAATATGACCTAAATCATCATCAGATTTTCACACAAGTCCTAAAAGTGGATAACAAGAACCCAGTTAAACAAATGAGACAAAAATATTATACTTGGTCATTTATTTATTGAGGAAAATGATCCAATATTACATATCTGTGAGTGGCAAAAGTATGTGAACCTCTAGGATTAGCAGTTAATTTGAAGGTGAAATTAGAGTCAGGTGTTTTCAATCAATGGGATGACAATCAGGTGTGAGTGGGCACCCTGTTTTATTTCAAGAACAGGGATCTATCAAAGTCTGATCTTCACAACACATGTTTATGGAAGTGTAACATGGCACAAACAAAAGAGATTTCTGAGGACCTCAGAAAAAGTGTTGGTGATGCTCATCAGGCAGGAAAAGGTTACAAAACCATCTCTAAAGGGTTTGGACTCCACCAATCCACAGTCAGACAGACTGTGTACAAATGGAGGAAATTCAAGACCATTGTTACCCTCCCCAGGAGTGGTCAACCAACAAAGATCACTCCAAGAGCAAGGCATGTATTAGTCAGCGAGGTCCCAAAGGATCCCAGGGTAACTTCTAAGCAACTGAAGGCCTCTCTCACATTGGCTAATGTTAATGTTCATGAGTCCACCATCAGGAGAACACTGAACAACAATGGTGTGCATGTCAGTGTTGCAAGGAGAAAGCTACTGCTCTCCAAAAAGAGCATTGCTGCTTGTTTGCAGTTTGCTAAAGATCACGTGGACAAGCCAGAAGGCTATTGGAAAAATGTTTTGTGGATAGATGGGACCAAAATAGGACTTTTTGGTTTAAATGAGAAGCGTTATGTTTGGAGAAAGGAAAACACTCCATTCCAGCATAAGAACCTTATCCCATCTGTGAAACATGGTGGTGGTAGTATAATGGTTTGGACCTGTTTTGCTGCATCTGGGCCAGGACGGCTTGCCATCATTGATGGAACAATGAATTCTGAATTATACCAGCAAATTCTAAAGGAAAATGTCAGGACATCTGTCCATGAACTGAATCTCAAGAGAAGGTGGGTCATGCAGCAAGACAACTACCCTAAGCACACAAGTTGTTCTACCAAGGAATGGTTAAAGAAGAATAAAGTTAATGTTTTGGAATGGCCAAGTCAAAGTCCTGACCTTAATCCAATCGAAATGTTGTGGAAGGACCTGAAACAAGCAGTTCATGTGAGGAAACCCACCAACATCCCAGAGTTGAAGCTGTTCTGTACAGAGGAATGGGCTAAAATTCCTCCAAGACAGTGTGCAGGACTGATCAACAGT
This sequence comes from Neoarius graeffei, assembly GCF_027579695.1. NCBI lineage: Eukaryota > Metazoa > Chordata > Actinopteri > Siluriformes > Ariidae > Neoarius > Neoarius graeffei. The sequence continues at coordinate 13,308,669 of NC_083586.1, forward strand.
TACCGGAAACGTTTAGCTGCAGTTATTGCTGCACAAGGGGGTCACACCAGATACTGAAAGCAAAGGTTCACATACTTTTGCCACTCACAGATATGTAATATTGGATCATTTTCCTCAATAAATAAATGACCAAGTATAATATTTTTGTTTCATTTGTTTAACTGGGTTCTCTTTATCTACTTTTAGGACTTTTGTGAAAATTTGATGATGTTTTAGGTCATATTTATGCAGAAATATAGAAAATTCTAAAGGGTTCACAAACTTTCAAGCACCACTGTATATTTAACCGTGTAATGGACAATCTTTCTCGATCATTTACCTACTGTCAACATGGATTTTTAAAGAGTTGTTCTCCTATCATGCAGCTGCTCTCTTTCTACCATAACGTTGGTCAAAGCTTGGATAAAGGTATGCAGACAGACATTATCTATTTAGACCTGGCCAAAGCTTTTGATAGTGTATCCCACAAGAGACTGATTTTCAAACTGTCTCATTTTGGCATCTCTGATTCAGTGCTGCAATGGTTTGAAAGCTACTTGAAAGTGTTTGAAAGTGCTTTCTGGTGTACCTCAGGGCAGCATTTTAGGCCCTCTCTTGTTTCTTTATGTAAATTACCTACCCTCATTCATCAATAACACCATAGTCCTTTTTGCTGATGATACTAAGTGCTCTAAAGCTATAATCAATACTGATGACTGCTCCTCCTTGCAAGAAGACTTGGATAACTTGAAAAGCTGGAGCCAAGACTGGAAGCTGAGATACAATACATCAAAATGTGAAGTATTATCTGTAACCAGGAAAAAAAACGCTATTGAACATGTGTATAAAATTGGAAACGACTCTTTAGCTCGTGTTTCTTCGCAGAAGGATTTGGGTGTTATAATTTCTTGTGATTTAAAATGGGACACACTTGTTAATTATGTTATTTCTAAATGTTATCACATCCTGGGTTTTATATGTAGGCATAGTCCTTGTAGTTTCGATTTATCCACTAGAAGATTGTTATTTCTAGCTTATATAAGATCAAATATAGACTATGCTAGTGAAATATGGGCAGCCCATTCTATAAGTAATGTCTCTAAACTCAAAAGTATACAAAGGAGGGCAACAAAGTTTATTTTAAATTTAAAATGGAGAGATACTATTAGGTATAAAGCCCGATTAGTTAAATTAAATTTACTGCCAATATCTTATCGTCATGAAATCAGTGATTTGCTGTTCTACTTTAAGTGTCGTTTAAGACTCTTAGACTTTCTGATTCATGAATTTATTAAACTGAGGGTGCCATTTCATACTACTTGTAACAGTTCTGCTTTTGATATGATAATTCCGAAGTGCCGAACTAAAACTTTTTCAAACCAGTTATTTTAATAGATTGCTGTGGCAATGGGGGCATGGTCAAGCGTTGGTCTGTGAATGGAGGGCGGCATCAGGGAAGGTAAGTGGCAGAATCACTGCACCTGACGGGAATTAACCTGTGCTTGTTTCTTCCCCAGTGACCGCGCCCTATAAGAGGAGAGGGAGAGCAGAGGAAGGGAGCTCTCTCCCCAACCAGAATGTTTGTGTGTGCGTGCATGTGACTGGGAGAGTGTAGAGTAAAGAGCTGAAAAGCTAAAATAAACGAGTTGTGTGAACTCAGTTCTGACCTGCTGTGCTTATGTGCTCCACCCACCTTAAACCATTGCCACAGTGGTGCCAAAACCCGGGACAGAGTACAGAGGAGAACAGCCTCATGGAGTCCTCCACCTTCCAGGACCTGGTCCATGCCCTTGCCATGGCCCAAAAGAGCCAGCACCAGGCGCTGGTCGCCCTCTGGAAGGACCAGGAACAATGGTTTGAAGCCCTGGTGCTGGCGCAGCAGGAAGATCGCCAGGCGTTCCGGAACCTGCTTGCGTCAGCGGGATCCACCACCACCGCCGCAAACCCTCCCCACCTCACCCTAACGAAGATGGGCCCGCATGATGACCTCGAGGCCTTCCTTGCTCTTTTTGAGCAGGCAGCATAGGCGTGGGGTTGGCCGGTGGAACAGTGCGTGGTGCGCCTCCTCTCCCTGCTAACGGGCGAGGCGCAGCTGGTCATGCTACAGCTCCCTTCTGACAGCTGGCTGGTCTATGCCGACCTCCGCAGGGCCATCCTCCAACGTGTGGGGCGCACCCCGGAACAGCAACGGCAGCGCTTCCGCGCGCTGTGCCTGGAGGAGGTTGGCCGGCCATTCGCGTTTGGCCAACAACTCCGGGACGCCTGCCGGTGGTGGCTGAGGGGTGACATCTGTGACGCCGAGGGAATCATCAACCTGGTGGCGTTGGAACAGTTCATTGCCTGACTTCTGGAAGGAACAGCGGAGTGGGTCCAGTGCCATTGCCCAGCGTTGCTGGATCAGGCCATCGAGCTGGTGGAGGACCATATGGTGGCTATTCCAATGGCAAGACAGCATGTCTCCTCTTCTCCCCTCTCCTCTCTCTCTCTCTCCCCCCTTCTGTTCCTCGTCCTCACCCCATTCCCCCACCGCGGAGGGGGGGGCCGGCTCCACCCCAGCCGGCCCGCCGCACCCACGGTGCCCTACCGTTTCCTACTTCCGTGTCTGTGTCTTCCCCTCCTCAGGTGAGTGAGCTCTGGAAAACCAGTGCAGAGGGAAAGCCTGGGCCGGTATGCTGGCGCTGCGGGGAGCCAGGGCACCTCCAGCATCAGTGCTCAGTGATGGAGGTGGGCGTGGAGGTCCGGATCCCCGACGCGCCAGGGACCGCCCTTGTTCGGGCTGGAGTGTATCGCATACCGGTGAGTATCCAAGGGGATACGTATCAGGCTTTGGTGGACTCCAGCTGTAATCAGACCTCAATCCACCAAAGCCTGGTGCAAGACGAGGCATTGGGGAGAGCACAATTGGTGAAGGTGTTGTGTGTGCATGGGGATGTGCACAACTACCCTTTAGTGTCGGTCCACATTCTATTTCGAGGGGAGAAATTTAGAGTAAAGGTGGCAGTTAATCCTCGCCTTACCCACTCGATAATTTTGGGGACTGATTGGCCAGGATTTAGGGAATTAATGGCCCATTTAGTGAAGAGTGGGGCCTGCCATAATTTAGCGGGGGAGGTCCCAGTGTGGCATTGGTGGGAGCAGCTGTCACAGAGCCGTCTACATCATCACCGCGTCAGAGTGAGGGTCAGCCTGCTCCTCCTCCCTCTCTTGGAGAATCCCTCATGGATTTCCCGTTAGAGCAGTCACAAAACGAAACTCTGCAGCATGTGTTTGACCAAGTGAGAGTAATCAATGGTCAAACTCTCCAGCCAAACACCACCCTGTCCTTCCCCTATTTCTCCATTATTAAGGATAGGTTATACCAAGTGACGCAGGACACTCAGACTAAGGAACCGATAACACAGCTTTTGATCCCAGAGAGCCACTTTTTTCACTTTAATCCCATGGCCGGACACTTGGGGCAGGATAAGACACTAGCCCGAATAATTGCCTGGTTCTATTGGCTAGGGATTCGCGGTGATGTCCGTAGGTGGTGCACTGCGTGCTGTGAATGCCAGTTAGTAAATCCCGCGGCCAATCCAAAAGTGCCTTTGTGCCCTCTGCCATTAATCAAGACCCCATTCGAAAGAATTGGGATGGATCTTGTCGGGCCATTAGATCGGTCAACATGAGGATATCGCTTTATTTTTGTCCCAGTGGACTATGCAACATGATATCCGGAAGCAGTGCCTCTTCGCAATATCTCAGCACGTAGTATTGCAGAAGTACTCTTCTGCGTCATCTCTCGAGTCAGAATCCCCAAGGAGATTCTGACTGATCAAGGCACTATGTTTATGTCATGCACACTGCGCAAACTGTATGGGTTACTGGGAATTAAGCCTATCCTCACCAGCGTTTATCACCCACAAACAGACGGCTTAGTCAAATGGTTCAATCGCACCCTCAAGAACATAATCCGGAAATTTGTAAGCGAGGATGCATGCAACTGGGATAAATGGCTCAAGCCCCTGTTATTCGCAGTGTGAGAGGTCCCACAGGCCTCCACAGGATTCTCCCCGTTTGAATTATTATATGAGCGTAAGCTGCATGGCATTCTAGATGTGCTGCATGAAAATTAGGAGGAGGGACCTTCAACAAGCAAAAATGAAATTCAGTATGTTATCGACCTGTACGCCAAACTCCACACACTCACGCACCTAACCCAGGAGAATTTGCGGCAGGCCCAAGAATGTCAAGTCCGTCTGTACGACAGGGGCACATGCCTTAGGGAATTCACACCAGGAGATAAAGTACTTGTGTTGTTGTCCACCTCGAGCTCCAAATTGATTGCCAGGTGGCAAGGACCCTTTGAGGTCACACAGTGAGTCAGGGATGTTGACTATGAGGTGAGGTGAACGGACAGGGGTGGGGCATTACAGATTTACCACCTCAATCTGTTAAAACTTTGGAAGGAGGAGGTTCCTGTGGCATTGGCATCGGTGGTTCCAGAGAAGGTGCAGCTGGGGCCGGAGGTTCAAAAAGGAAAATTGACATCACCCACCACTCCGGTCCCCTGTGGAGACCACCTCTCCCCGACCCAGCCCACAAAGGTCGCCCAGTTGCAGACAGAATTTTCTGACGTGTTCTCGCTGCTGCCCAGCTGCACCCACCTCATAGAACACCACATTGAGATGCCCCCGGGGTAGTAGTGCGCAGCCACCCTCACAGACTACCCAAACACAAGAAAAAGGTGGTTCAGGAAGAACTCGAGGCCATGCTTGAAATGGGCATCATCAAGGAGTCCCACAGTGACTGGAGCAGCCCGGTGGTCTTGGTTCCCAAGGCCGACAGGTTGGTCCGGTTCTGTGTAGAATAATAGAAAAGCCAATGCAGTGTCTAAATTTGATGCATACCCAATGCCTCGTATTGATGAGTTGCTCGATCGACTAGGCACGGCTCGTTTTTATTTGACACTGGATTTGACAAAGGGATATTAGCAGATCCCCTTGACTCCGCTATCCTGAGAAAAAATGGCCTTTCCACACCATTTGGCTTACACCAGTTCATCACACTTCCTTTTGGGCTGTTTGCAGCGCCCCCTACGTTCCAGCGGCTTATGGATAGGGTCCTCTGCCCCCACGCCACCTACGCGGCTGCATACTTGGACGATATCATTATTTAGAGTAATGACTGGCCGTGACACCTAGAACACCCAAAGGCCGTCCTTAGGTCACTGAGGCGAACGGGTCTCACAGCCAACCCGAAGAAGTGTGCGATTGGATGGGTGGCAGTACGGTATCTGGACTTCCATTTGGGCAATGAGCAGGTGCGTCCCCAAATCAATGACAGCAGCAATTGCAGCCTGCCTGAGGTCTGAGACCAAAAAGGGGGTGAGACAGTTCCTGGGGCTGGCTGGCTACTATCGTAGGTTTATGCCTAATTATTCGGACGTCACCAGCCCGCTGACTGATCTCACTAAAAAGGGGGCACCAGATCTGGTCCAGTGGACGGAGCAATGCCAGCGGGCTTTCTCTAAGGTAAAGGCTGCACTGTGTGGGGGGCCACTGTTACACTCCCCTGACTTTTCTCTCCCGTTTGTTTTGCAGATGGACATGTCAGACAGAGGGCTGGGGGCTGTTCTGTCCCAGGAGGTGGAGGGGGAGGACCGTCCAGTGCTGTACATCAGCTGGAAGCTGTTGGTGCGCGAGGGCAGGTACCGTACCATAGAAAAGGAATGCCTCGCCATCAAGTGGGTGGTCCTTGCCCTCTGCTACTACCTGCTGGGGCGCCCTTTCACCCTCTGTTTGGACCACGCACTCCTGCAGTGGCTCCACCGCATGAAGGATGCCAACGCATGGATCACCCGTTGGTATCTGGCACTCCAGCCATTTAAGTTCGAGGTGGTCCACAGGCCGGGGGCGCAGATGGTCGTGGCGGATTTCCTCTTCCATCGGGGGGGGAGTCAGCTGCAGGCTGGATGGCTCCCCGGCCTGAGTCGGGCAGTGGGGGTATGTGGCAACGGGGGCGTGGTCAAGCATCGGTTTGTGAATGGAGGGCGGAGTCAGGGAAGGTACGGTAAGTGGCAGAATCACTGCACCTGACAGGAATTAACCTGTGTTTGTGTCTTCCCCTGTGACCGCACCTTATCAGAGGAGAGGGAGAGCAGAGGAAGGGAGCTCTCTCCCCAACCAGAATGCTTGTGTGTGTGCATATGACTGGGAGAGTGTAGAGTAAAGAGCTGAAAAGCTAAAATAAACGAGTTGTGTGAACTCAGTTCTGGCCTGCTGTGCTTCTGTGCTCCATCCACCTTAAGCCTTTGCCACAGTTGCCTAAGCTTTGGAACACCCTGCCTGTTTCTTTACGTTCTTGTAGATCTTTTAAGCAATTTAAATCTCAGTTAACTACTTACTATACTAATGCTTTTAACAATGCTTTTGACACTTGGAAATACATTTGCCTTAAGTGCTGCTCTTCTCGAAATATTTTAACAACTAATGCTTGCTGTTATTGAGTAGATTTAGAGATTTTCAGTCAGTTTTTAAGTATAAATAATATTATAAACGATATTAGACCATAGTAATTGGAATATTATAATTGTATATTTTATATTCTTTTGTTATGAGATTTTTAGGATATATTTTAATTGATGGTAACCACAAGTACATTTCGGTGAGGTGAATATTTTTTTGGCTTCTGCTGAATGGGCTTTTGAATATTAAATAAATAAAGATTATTATTTTTTAGTTTTATTTATGTTTTTTTTCAACGTGATGTATTTATATGTATTATTTAGTTTTATTTATATGTATATGCATCTTTCTTCTTCCCCTTTTTTAATAATAATAATAATAATAATAATAATAATCTCATCTCATTATCTCTAGCCGCTTTCTCCTGTTCTACAGGGTCGCAGGCAAGCTGGAGCCTATCCCAGCTGACTACAGACGAAAGGCGGGGTACACCCTGGACAAGTCGCCAGGTCATCACAGGGCTGACACATAGACACAGACAACCATTCACACCTACAGTCAATTTAGAGTCACCAGTTAACCTAACCTGCATGTCTTTGTACTGTGGGGGAAACTGGAGCACCCAGAGGAAACCCACACAGACACAGGGAGAACATGCAAACTCTGCACAGAAAGGCTCTCGCCGGCCACGGGGCTCGAACCTGGACCTTCTTGCTGTGAGGCAACAGCGTTAACCACTACACCACCATTTTAAAAAAATATATATATATTTTTATTATGTGTTTATTTATTGTATCTGAGGTGGAAGCTTAATAAAACTAAAACTAAATCATCTCCACACCACACAATACACAAGACCATTTTGCCGATACACAAGACACTATTGCCGCTTTTCCACTACAAACGCGTCTGAGCCATGCCGTGCTGAGTCGAGCTGAGTCGAGCTGAGCGGGGCTGTTGGAGTTGCATTTCGACTACAACCGCGCTGAACCATGCTGGCTGGAAGTGGGTGGACACACTGGGTGGAGTTAGCGAAAGTGGGTGGACGTCACGTGATGTCGTTAAGCAGCGCAAACAGTGACATCAGTGAGCTTTTAAGCGGTAGTCTCACAACCCGAATACTAAACAATAAACATGGAGGACATGGAGTCGTTAGTGTTGCTGGTCTTGGTGCTGTGGCTTGTTGTCACCGACAACGCCAACAGATACTGGCAAGAGTGTATAGATGAGACGAGGCACATAAGGCTTCAAAAATTCTCGTAATTCGTAATTCTTCTTCTTCCGGGTTTACGGTGTTTACAGATCCCAGCGTGCTCACGGGGCGTGTGTGGGCATGTGAGGACACTCCTCCTCACCAATCAGTGCACAGGGGAGTGTCTGCTCACGCCCCCAGCCTCACTCGGCTCGCTTCAGCCCCACTCCAAAACGGTGCGAGTTTTAGGGGCTAAGCAGGGCTGAAGCGAGCTGAGTCGTGCTGTTTTTTGGTAGTCGAAACGTGAGCCGTGTCGGGCTGAAGTGAGCTGAAGCGAGCTGAAGTGAGCTGAAAAAGGGTAGTGGAAAAGGGCCATATTTGTACTTCTCAGGATAGGGGTTTGAAGAGGGATATGGGGGAAGGTATGGAGAGGATGTGCAAAGAACAGTAGCTGGAATGTCGGTTCAGTTAATTAATATGTATAATACCAACTTTGCTTTCTATGAATGTTGTGAAATTTAATTGCATGTGTTTGTGAGCATTATGCTTGAGATGTGCAGTATGGCTTTGGTGTGTGGTACAGTCTGTAGGTACTGTATTGTTAGCTATTGTGACGTGATTCCTTGGTGTATGTTGGTTACAGTGGTGTCCAAATAGAGTTAAATTTGGTTGATTTATTTTTGATTGCAGCAGTGTTTTTCCATTGTTATATAGTCAATTATTAGTTTTTTTTTTCAATGTGTGATGTTAAAGTTATCCTTCAATTTCCACTTTGTTTGTATGGTTTTCTTGGCAATGGTTAGCACTGTAAGAAGAACTGTTGTGTTTCCCTTTGTGATATTCATCCCAGATGTATCTCCGAGTAAGCAGAGTGAAGGGGACAGTGGTTTAGAAAATGAAATATTTCTTTAACATTTTATTTCTGGTAGTGCTTACCTGGTTTACAGTCCCATTTTGGAATCAGCTGGTGCATTTTGTGTGTACTTTGTGCAGGTTTCAGATATCCCATACCAATTTTATACATCCTATGACCTGTGTAGTGAGTTATACAGAATATTTTGTATTGTATCAAGTGCAGACTAGTGTTAGTGGCTATGTTCTAGAAGATTTGTGGCCAAAGATCTTTTCTGAGTGTGATTGCTAGGTCATCTTACCATTTTTTTTAACATGGTATGATAATATCCAAATCCATTTCTAAAATTATCTTATATTTTTCAAATAGGACTATAGTTAGTTGTAAGATATTCAGCAGTTCTGATCCTAATGGGGAGAGATCTGATTAATCATTGAGGTTTTTTTTTTTTTTTTAAACTGACTGTTTCCCATTATAGCGGTGCTGGGGTTTCTGGAGAACCATTTATTTCCATGTTTGGATGTTGAAATCAGATTTCTAACATTTTATACAAAGCTGCATGAAACAGCCAAGCAACAAAATAACACATTTTTCTATAATGAATTTCCTGGTTACAGAATTATAGCACACAGTTATAGAAGCAATTTATTTATATTCATGCTATCTGTTATCACCCAAATGAGGATGGGTTCCATTTTGAGTCTGGTTCCTCTTAAAGTCAACATTAAAATAAACAGCATCTAATGTGGAACTCTGGGTAAGCCCGTCCATAAATTTTCAGAAGCAAAAAGAGTTTATTTTCTGTCCGTGGCTGTGGGGAAAAATGTGCTTTTAGCTAAAAATAAAAACTCAAGAAGTTAAATAAAGGTTATGACTGTGGTGAGTGCTAGTAATAATTAGTTTCTCAGCATGCTAATGTCTGTGAATGCTGTCAAAACCTGGTGTCCCCAAGGCGCAGTAAAGCTGATCAGAAAGGGTTTTTATATGTACAGCAAGCTAACCAAGTTGTTATTACCCTATGACTATGTGTAATTATCTTGCTGATGAATGCTGACACTGAGAAAATGTATGTACAAGGCAAGCAGAAACCTGAGAAATACCATCCCCAACTTTCAGTTTAAACTAAATTTACATTCAGAAATGGCAATGATGCATGCAAGATCTTACTCTGTGTTCACAAGAGCAAGTGAAAATAAACAGTTGCCTGTCACTTTGTTCTTTGCGTGAATGCAGGGTTATTAATAATGGATTTTTGATCTGAGGTGTCGAGTATGCTTTCTGCTTCAGTATTAAAGTGAATATTCAGCAGAAAGGCAGGATATTTTCCTACATGTCACACACATCCGAAGTCTAATGTCATACATGTTATTTTCTCTTGTATATAAGTGTTGCAGCAAACACTAACAGCAAAACTGACAAGATTGAAAATTAAGAACTGCTCTCTTATGGTCAGGGGTTGGTGGCAGGTGTGTGCATGAGTGAAAAGTCTTTTAATTAGGCTTATACAGCAGTGATGCCGAATGCTCAAATCTCATTAGTCAGAAAATGCTGATTAATTCTCTGTAATAGCAGCTCAGAAAATTGTGCATCACGTGGCACTTTTTTGTCTCCTGTCCTGTCTCTATCCCTGTCCTGTCACTGGATTGTTGCCCTATTGTGTTCACTTGTTCTGTGCTAAGTCTTTGATTAGTTTGTCAATTAGTTTGTATCTGGTTGTGTCTTAGTATTTTCGCAAAGTCTTGCTGTGAAATTCTGAGCATTGTTTTTTTTCTGATGCCACTATTCTTCTCATTGATTATGGATCATTAACACTGAATTCTAGGTTTGCCCAAATTAAACAGATGAATATTAATGCTCTCATTGAAATATTTGTTAATTTACCACCAACCCCAAATCAGAAAACATTCTAGAACTTTTTTTCTGGGATGGTGAAGAAAAAGAAAGCAGTGCTATCTAAATTTATTTTGACTTGTTTTTCATTGCAGACAGAATGAACCCAAGATAGTTCATGTTTTGTTAATCAACTTTATTTCATTTGTTAATATACAGCCATTCTTGGATATCCATTCCGTACTTTTAAGACATGAAGGTCAGTCAGTCTGGAAAACTGCAAGAACTTTGAATATATTTTCAAGTGCACTTGCAAAAACCATCAGAAGTGATGAAGGAACTGGCTCTCATGAAGATAATTCCAGGAAAGGAAGACTAAGATTTACCTCTGCTGCAGAGGATAAGTTTATTAGCGTTACCAGCCTCAGAAATCACCAATTACTATCATCTCACATTAAAGCCTACATAAATGCTTCACACAGTTCAAGTAGCAAGACACGTCTCAAAGGAGACTGTGTGAATCATAATGTATTCTGAAAAGGGGTGCTGAAAAAAAAAGAGGCGGATGACTTAACTGGGTAGAAACAGACCTGTTAGGAATCACATGACGAGTGTACATGTAGACGCTGTAAAGTGAGCAAAAAGTGCTTTAGAAAGTATGGTTTATTATACATCTGCTTATACAATCCAGCTGGTAAAGAGTGTCACCAAAATACATCGAGATCACAATAGACATATCTATTTGCCAGACAGATGAATGGCTAGCTAGCCATGGAGCATACCATGGCTCGAGATAGAGAACAAATGTTCTGTGACCATTGTGAGTGCACTGACAGGAATACAACCACAAATTAACCAATACAGAAGGCCCCTACTGTATGTGTCACATTTTAGAAATCCCTCTTTCACATAGACTCCCATCAAAGTAACCATGCAAGACAAAGAAAACATATGAATGTCCTGTTTGTGTCTGTCCAAACTTTTGACTGGTATTCTCTACCTCTCTCTTTCTCTCTCTCTCTCTCTCATATATTGTGGCAGTGGAGGCATAGCCGAGCGTCAGTTTGTGAATGGAGGGCGGAGTCGGGGAAGGTGAGTGGTCAAATCGCTACACCTGTTGTCAATTAATGTGTGTTTGTGTGTCTCTTGCAGTGACAGCGCTCCATAAAATGAGTAAGAGAAGCGGAGGAAGAGAGATTGGGACCAGAGCACGACAGTGTGTGTGTCTGAGTGTCTGTGTGACTGTGTGTGTCCCACCTGAGAAAGATTTGTGCTGAAAAGCCAAATAAAAGCAAATTTGATGCTAACAGCCTACCATACTTTTGTGCTTCACCCACATCCGGGCAGCTTCTATAGTGGTGCTGAAACCCGGGAGTGCAGAAGGGAAACACGCCCATGGAGTCCTCGCCCTTTAAAGACCTCGTCCATGCCCTCACCATAGCATGGCAAAACCAGCATCAAGCACTGACCGCCCTCCGCAAGGAGCAGGAACAACGGTTTGAAGCCTTGATGCTGGCCTAACAAGAAGACCGCCAGGCGTTCCAGCACCTACTCGCACCGGCGGGGTCCATGACCACCAATGTAGTGGACCCTCCCCACCTCACCCTAACAAAGATGGGTCTGCAAGATGATCCAGAAGCCTTCCTTGCACTCTTTGAGCAAGCAGCAGAGGTGTGGGGTTGGCCGGTCGAGCAGCATGCCTCCTTCTCCTGCTGACCGGCGAGGCGCAGCTCGCCATGCTGTAGCTCCCTGCTGACAGCCTGCTAGTATACGTGGACTTCAATACAGCCATCCTCCAGCATGTCGGCAGCTCCCTGGAGCAACAGCCTCAGTGCTTCCGCTTGCTGTGCATGGAGGAGGTTCAGCCAACAACTCCAGGATGCCTGCCGGCAGTGGCTGAGGGCAGACAACTGTGACGCCAAGAGAATTATCGACCTGGTGACACTGGAACAATTCATCGTGCGACTTCTGGAAGGAATGGTGGAGTGGGTCTAGTGTCATCACCTGGCGTCACTGGATCAAGCCATTGAGCTGGCAGAGGACCACATGGCTGCGGTTCCACTGGCAGGAAGACATGCTTCTTCTTCTCCTCTTGCCTCTCTCTCTCCCTCTCCCTCTGCTTCCCGTCCTCGCCCCGTTCCCCCACTGCGGAAGCGAGGGCCGGCTCCCCCCTCAGCTGGCCTGACACACTAGTGGTGTTCTCCCGTTTCCCCCTTCCTTGTCTATCTTATCACCCCCAGGTGAGTGATGTCCATAACACCAGTGCAGACGGAGAGCCAGGGCTGGTGTGCTGGCGCTGCGGGGAGCCAGGACAGCTCCAAAATCAGTGCTCCGCAATGGAGGTGGGCCTGGTGGTCCGGGTCCCTGAGACGCCAGAAACCACCCTCGATCAGGCTGGAGCGTATCGTATACCGGTAAGTGTCCAAGGGGATATGTATCTGGCCTTGGTGGATTCTGGCTGTAAACAGACCTCAATCCATCAAAGCCTGGTGCAAGGTGAGGCATTGGGGAGAGCACAAGTGGTGAAGGTGTGTGTGCATGGGGATGTTCACAACTACCCTTTAGTGTCCGTCCACATTCTATTTCGGGGAGAAAAGCATAGTGGAAAGGTGGCGGTTAACCCTCGTCTCACCCACTTGCTGATTTTGGGGACTGATTGGCCAGCATTTAAAGCTCATAGGCAACGGTTTTAATTTTATGCACATTTGAAACTTTATATGTTTAAAAAACTCTCTGTAATTTTCTTCTGGTCCTGAGAAGTATTGTTAATAAGTAATAATTAAAATAAGTTAGTGTGGATCGTGGCAAATTTCTGTCAGCTATTTTTGTGACCACTTGGCACATGATGTCATTTAAGCCAAACAAACCACTTGAGTTGAGTCCACTTCTGTTTACTTACATTGCCGTTCGGCTTGAGTGTAGACGTGCGTTCGGGAATTTCCAAAGAAAAAACATGCCTTATTGTTGTGCAGTGAACTATAACAACGGGACTGGTTCAGAAAGAAGTTTTTACCTTTTTCCGAGAGAGGACAAGAGGCAGAGAGAGTGGATTGGCTTTTTTGGAAAAAGGAGAAGAGGCGGAGTGAGAGGGTTGGCTTTTTCCAAAAAAGGAGAAGAGGTGGAGAGAGTGGATTGTGTGCGTGAAGCCAGAGAGTTGTTTTTGTTTTGTTTTTCCCAGAAGAGGAGAAGAGGTGGAGAGAGTGGATTATGCATGTGAAACAAAATCAAGCAGTCAAAGAAGAAACGGACCAGCAACACTCAAGCAAAAAGGAGAAGATTGGAGGTAAACATTTTTACTTTTGCTTGCAATTGACAAGTCAAGAATCCTGAGGGATCCTGTACAATCATTGTGGAAATGAGACAAAGGGATATTTCCTCTCTTAGAGTAGGCTATAAATAGTAAAATGCTGCAGATGGCAGGCTAATGTGGCCTACCAGCACACTGTCAAGTAATTGTTACCTATATCCACTAGGGAGGGTGGTTTAATCTCATCATTATCTCTAGCCACTTTATCCTGTTCTACAGGGTCGCAGGCAAGCTGGAGCCTATCCCAGCTGACTACGGGCGAAAGGTGGGGTACACCCTGGACAAGTCACGAGGCCATCACAGGGCTGACACATAGACACAGACAACCATTCACACTCACATTTACACCTACAGTCAATTTAGAGTCACCAGTTAACCTAACCTGCATGTCTTTGGACTGTGGGGGAAACCGGAGCACCCGGAGGAAACCCATGCGGACACGGGGAGAACATGCAAACTCTGCACAGAAAGGCCCTCATCGGCCAAGGGGCTTGAACCCGGACCTGGCGGTTTAATTATTCTTCAAAAAGGCTCTTATTTAGTATTATGACGAAAGTAGGAATTTATCACAACTACCAGGATAAATCGTTTGGGTGAGAGACTTGTTGAGGTCCCGGGTCACCGTGATCAGATTTAGCCGAGTTGCTGTCCGAGGCTGCACGGTCAAACCAGTGAGCCACATTCACCGATTGCTTCGCAATGGCCATAGGTTCATACATATATGGCTTCACCTCTCGATATTTAATTTGGAGAGTTCCTACTTCAAAATCACTATCACTTTCAGACATTTTACACAACCTCTCATGACCAAAGTCCGTACACTTGTGCTCAGTTCCCAAGTAAACACAGAGCTGCTCCCTGTCTGTTTGGCTTAAATGACGTCACAACGATGGTCCCCTGGCGGTGAAAGTGCGCATAAGTGAGATGTAAACAAACCTTCGGAAATTGAGCAAAACAGTATATTTTAACTGTTTTATTCAATTTTAGGGTGCAAATTAAACACTAGGAAGATTGAATTCGCTTTTGGGTCATTCTTCTAGGCAATAAAGTTGATATTCTATGTTTCACCTCTGACCATTGCCTATGAACTTTAAGGAGTGAATGAAACACATACTAAGAAGTGGGTCCTGCAGTAATACATTTTGGGAAGATCCCAGACTAGCATTGGCGGGAAACGCTGTCACAGAGCCGTCTACATCAGCACTGCGTCAGGGCAATATGCAGAGCGAGGAGCACCCTGCCCCTCCTCCCTCTCTTGGGGATTCCCTTGAGGATTCCCCATTAGAGCAGTCACGAGACGAGCCTCTGCGGCATGCATTTGACCAAGTGAGAGTAATCGATGGTCAAATTCTCCAGCCAAATGCGATGCTGGCCTTCCCCTACTTTTCTATTATTAAGGATAGGTTATACTGAGTGACGCAGGACACTCAAACTGGCTAAAGGATAACACAGTTATTAATCCCATATAGCTGCTGGGAACTCATATTCCATGCAGCTCTCTTTAATCCCATGGCTGGACACTTAGGGCAGGATAAAACACTAGCCTGACTAATGGCCTGGTTCTATTGGCCAGAGATTCGCAGGGATGTCCATCGGTGGTGTGCAGCATGCCACAAATGCCAATTAGTAAATCCTGCGGCCACTCCAAAAGTGTCTTTGCGTCCCCTTCCTTTGATCGAGACCCCTTCTGAAAGAATCGTGATGGATCTCGTCATGCCATTAGATCAGTCAGCACAGGGATATCACTTTATTTTAGTTCTGGTGGACTATGCAATGCGATATCCAGAAGCAGTGCACCTCCACAATATCTTAGCACACAGTATTGCAGAAGCGCTCTTCCATATTATCTCCCAGGTCGGGATTCCAAAAGAAATCCTGACAGACCAAAGCACTACATTTATGTCACGTGCACTGTGCGAACTGTATGGGCTATTGGGGATTAAGCCTATCTGCACCAGAGTGTATCACCCACAAATGGATGGCTTAGTGGAACGTTTTAATCGAACACTCAAAAACATAATTCGGAAGTTTGTGAGGACGCACGTAATTGGGATAAATGGCTCGAGCCACTGTTATTTGCAGTACGAGAGGTCCTGCAAGCCTCCACAGGTTTTTCACTATTCGAATTATTATATGGGCATAAGCCGCGTGGCATTTTGGACATGCTACATGAAAATTGGGAGGAGAGACCTCCGCCTAGTAAGAACGAAATTAAATACGTTCTCAACCTGCGCACCAAACTCCACACACTCGCGCTTAACCCAGGAGAATTTGCCACAGGCACAGAAATGTCAAGTCTGACTGTATGACAGGGGCACATGCCTTAGAGAGTTCACGCTGGGAGATGAAGTGCTCGTATTATTGCCCACGTTGAGCTCCAAATTGATTGCCAAGTGGCAAGGGCCCTTCGAGGTCACATGGTGAGTCAGGGACAGTGACTATGAGGTGAGGTGAATGGACAGGGGTGGGGCATTGCAAATTTACCACCTCAATCTGTTAAAACACTGGACTGAGGAGGTCCCCATAGCATTGGTGTCAGTAGTCCCAGAGAAGGTGGACCTGGGGCCAGAGGTACAAAACAAATTTTGATATCTCCAACCACTCCAGTCCCTTGTGGAGACCACCTCTCCCCGGCCCAAGTCACGGAGGTAGCCCAGTTGCAGAAGGAAATTTTCCGACGTGTTTTCACCCCTGCCCAGCCACACCCACTTCACAGAACACCACAGTGAGATGCCCCCAGGGGTGGTAGTGTGCAGCCGCCCTTACCGCCTGCCCGAACACAAAAAAAGTGGCCCGGGATGAACCCAAGGCCATGCTCGAAATGGGCATAATTGAGGAGTCCCACAGTGACTGGAACAGCCCTGTGGTCCTGGTTCCCAAGACTGATGGGTTGGTCCAATTCTGTGTGGACTATTGAAAGGTCAACGCAGTGTCTAAATTCGATGCATATCCAATGCCTCGCATTGATGAGCTGCTCGATCGATTAGGCACTGCTCATTTTTACTCGACACTGGATTTAACAAAGGGATATTGGCAGATCCCCTTGATGCCTTGATCCTGAGAGAAAACGGCCTTTTCCACACCATTTGGATTACACCAGTTTGTCACACTTCCTTTTGGGTTGTTTGGGGCTCCCGCAACATTCCAGTAGCTCATGGACAAGGTTCTCTGCCCCCACACCGCCTACCCAGCCGTGTACCTAGATGATATTATCATCTATAGCAATGATTGGCCGCGGCACCTCGAACACCTTAGGGCCATCCTAAAGTCGTTGAGGGGTGCGGGTCTCACAGCTAATCCAAAAAAGTGTGCAATTGGGTGGGTGGAAGTATGGTGCCTGGATTTCCAATTGGGTCTTGGGCAGGTGCGTCCCCAAATTAACAAGACTGCAGTGATTGCAGCCTGCCCAAGGCCCAAGACCAGAAAAGGGGGTGAGACAGTTCCTGGGGCTGGCTGGCTACTATTGTAGGTTCATACCTAATTATTCGGACGTCACCAGCCCGCTGACTGATCTCACTAAAAAGGGAGCACCAGGTCCGGTCCAGTGGACGGAGCAATGCCAACAGGCTTTCTCTAGGGTAAAGACTGCACTGTGTGGGGGGCCACTTTTACACTCCCCTGACTTTTCTCTCCCCTTTATTTTACAGATGGGTACATCAGACAGGGGGCTGGGGGCTGTTCTGTCCCAGGAGGTGGAGGAGGAGGAATGTCCAGTGCTGCACATTAGACGAAAGTTGTCAATGCGTGAAAGCAAGTACAGTACGATAGAGAAAGAGTGCCTGGCCATCAAGTGGGCAGTCCTTGCCCTCTGTTACTACCTACTGGGATGTCCTTTCACCCTCTGTTTGGACCATGCGCCCCTCCAGTGGCTCCACCGCATGAAGGATGCCAATGCGCTGATCGCCCGTTGGCATCTCGCCCTCCAGCCATTCAATTCGAGGTGTTCCACAGGCCGGGGGAGCAGATGGTGTTGGGAGACTTCCTGTCCCATTGGGGGGGGGGGGGAGTCTGCTGCAGGCCGGACAGCTCCCCGGCCTGAGTTGGGCGGTGGGTTATGTGTCAAGTCAAATCAAGTTTATTTGTATAGCGCTTTTAACAATAAACATTGTCACAAAGCAGCTTTACAGAATTTGAATGACTTAAAACATGAGCTAATTTTCTCCCTAATCTATCCCCAATGAGCAAGCCTGTGGAGACGGTGGCAAGGAAAAACTCCCTCTGATGACATGAGGAAGAAACCTCGAGAGGAACCAGACAAATGTGTATGTATGTATGTATGTATGTGGCAGTGGGGGCATGGCCGAGCGTTGGTTTGTGAATGGAGGGTGGAGTCTGGGAAGGTGAGTGGTCAAATTGCTACACCTGTTGTCAATTAATGTGTTTGTGTGTCTCTTGCAGTGACACCACTCCATAAAAGGAATAAGAGAAGCGGAGGAAGAGAGATTGGGACCAGAACACGCCGGTGTGTGTGAGTGTCTGTGTGACTGTGTGTGTCCCAACTGAGAAAGATTTGTGCTGAAAAGCCAAATAAAAGCAAATTTGACACTAACAACAGCCACTAATTGTGACCATCTACTAAAAGAAAGGAGAAAGGTGTCAATGTGGAAGCCACCGTGGCATATCTCTGCTTTCCATTGCAGGCAAGATTCTGGCCAAGATAGTTCTAAACCCAATTAAAAATATCTCAGAATATGTACTTCCAGAAAGTCAGTGCAGTTTCAGGGCTGGCAGATCTACCTCAGATATGATCTTTACCCTGAGACAATTCTAAGAGAAAGCCATTGAGCAACATCAACTGCTGTATGTGGTTTTTGTACACTTCTCAAAGGCCTTTGACACCATTGATTGAGAGATGCTTTGGAAGATACTAGAAGTGTATGGATGCCCGGAAAGACTGATATGGCTGATTAAGCTCTTCCATGAGAACATGTCTGGGGTTTCAGTCAGATGAAACATTACTGAAGCTTTTCCTGTCAATCATGGTGTCAAACAGGGATGTGTTCTTGCCCTGACATTGTTTATACTCTACCTTACAGCAGTTCTAGAGACGATGGGCACTAACCTAGATAAAGGAGTCTACATCAGGACTTGATCGGAAGGCAAGCTCTTCAATCTTGCCAGACTCAAGTCCTCAACCAAAACTGAGCAAATTTGCATGCAAGAACTTCTGTACGCAGATGACTCTACATTTGTAGCAACAGATTTGGATTACATGCAGGAAATCTTTAATCACATTGCCACAACTGCAACCATCTTTGGACTGAAAATCAATATCATGAAAACAGCACCCCTTTACCAACCCTCACCTGAGCCACAGGCAATGTCAAACAACATTGTTTTGGTCAATGGAATGCCTCTTAGGAGTTCTGAGAGTTTCATCTACTTAGACAGTGCAGTTACCAAGACAAATTCATCAGACCACCGGATTCAAGCTGCCACCAAAGCTTTAGGTGCATTACAAAAGCAACTATGGTCTTGCCATGACAACAAGAGAACCAAGTTGAAAGTATACAACACGGCAGTCTTACCATCTCTGCTTTATGCCACGGAATGCATGATGCTCTACCATAAATATTTCAAGAAACTGACCAGGCTACAACTCTGACACCTGCATCAAATCCTCAAAATAATATGGCAGGACAAGGTCCCTGATGTAGAAGTCCGCAGGTGAGCCAAAGCTGTTATCACAGCCTCCCAACTTCATTGGGCTGGACACATCCAGCACATGCCTAACACATGACTACCCAAAGCCGTTTTCGACAAAGAAGTGAGCCAAGAAAAGAGGAGACAAGGAGGACAGAAACTGAGGTACAAAGATGTCTTGTAGAAACACATGAAGAATGCCAGAGTTATCGATCAGACATGGAAAAGGGATGCCTCAGATAGAGGAACATGGTGAAATACAGTTAAAAGCTCAGTGTCCGCAACTGAAGGCAAGCATCAAACAGAGTATACAAGAGCTCATGAAACCAGACATTCCATAGCAGCTCAACCAGGCCATTCATGCCACCACTGCGGATGACTTTATCACTCAAGTGTGGCCCTCACTGCCCATCTGCATTTCTGCACATCCTAATGAAGCAGTCATCATCGCTAGAGATAGACAGCTGACTATCTCTCACTCTCTCTCTCTGTACACACACACACATATATATATATATATATATATATATAAATAAAGTCGGGCGGCACGGTGGTGTAGTGGTTAGCGCTGTCGCCTCACAGCAAGAAGGTCCTGGGTTCGAGCCCCGGGGCCGGCGAGGGCCTTTCTGTGTGGAGTTTGCATGTTCTCCCCGTGTCCGCGTGGGTTTCCTCCGGGTGCTCCGGTTTCCCCCACAGTCCAAAGACATGCAGGTTAGGTTAACTGGTGACTCTAAATTGACCGTAGGTGTGAATGTGAGTGTGAATGGTTGTCTGTGTCTATGTGTCAGCCCTGTGATGACCTGGCGACTTGTCCAGGGTGTACCCCACCTTTCGCCCGTAGTCAGCTGGGATAGGCTCCAGCTTGCCTGCGATCCTGTAGAAGGATAAAGTGGCTAGAGATAATGAGATGAGATGAGATATATAAAGTTCCACCCGTGCCAGAACCTGATCTTCCCAGGCAGTCTCCTGTCACACTACTAATGTGGTGTCAAGCTCCATTTCTATACCCCACAACCTCTTGCTTATTAAGAGTTTGACTCCCTACTCACATCTGTATTGCAGTGTGCCTCCCCAGATCGTGGTAGGTACCATTTTGATAATGGTATTTGGTATGACCCGACCAACCAATCAAGAGATGTACATGCTAACATTTAGGCCAGCTCTCTCCCTCTCTCTCTTTCTCCACACACACACACACACACACACACACACACACACCCATTATATATATATATATATATATATATATATATATATATATATATATATATAAATCCCCCCTCCTGTGTAATATCATGACCAGCCTCATGTTTCATGTTAACATCTGTATGGTCTATATTTATAGTTTACAGATTTCCATCAGGCTGCTCATTCATTAAGCAATAATGTGTGTGTGCTTTTGCCAGTATGTCTCACATGAGCTTGAATGTATGTATGTATGTATGTACAGGTATGTTCTTATTTATTTCTTGTTGCTTCTGAATTTTTGTCATGTTTTTTTTTTGTCTGGAGCTTGAGCTGTATTATTCCTCTGACCTTGATCATCCTTGTTCTTATATGTGTTGGCTGGATGTGGATCGAGTGCAGCATCTGACCTCTTCTAGTGCTGGTGAGGAAGTTTGTTCTATGTTGCTCCTTTGTGCGCTTGTTTGAGGTGTCTCAAAGCCAGTCGGCTCTTTGTGCCAGGACGTGTGTGAACTTGTTTTGTGTGGTGCTTTGTGCCATTCTGTGGGTTTTGATGGTGAGGTGTTCAGAGAGGTAGCCTTGTGGCCATGAGGATCGTGTGGGTCTCTCTGTGCAATCAAATCACAAAAACAGCTTTTGAAAGAGAAACCAGTCTGCTCTTTGTGTTCTTTTCTTCTCTTGTTCTTTTCAGTTGTAAAGTGAATTTGGGTATAGAGATAGGCTAAATAAAATTTATTATTATTATTAGTAGTAGTATGTAGTGGAAGTTCATTATGTCTGACTATTTAAGTATTTTTAAGTTCGTTTCTTAGACAAGGATTTTAAGATTGTTACCTTGTTAACAGTTTCAGCGTGAATCTTCCGCCTTCCTCAGAACTGTCACCAGATGTTAGGTGGTGACGTGCCTTATCAACTGATTTTACGTTATGGAGGCGTGAACGTCCCGCCCAATTTGACAGGTAGTTCACGCCTCCTGCTGTCAGGTCGCTCCCCCAGGACAGCGCTCCAGGTGTGCGACAGCGCATACGCTCCCTCATCCCGGTTTATCGTCCTTTGTGCCCGCTTGTGTATCTCCACTGCCTCTAAAATCCAACGCTGGTATCTATTTTCAGCGCGAATGACTCTGGCCTCTTCCCAATTCATTATATGATTTTGTCATTTGCAGTGGTCTGAAATGGCTGATTTTAGGTTTTCTTGGTGTGCTTTTTCTTTTTCGGATCTTGTGTGTCTTTTTGTTGTTTCTTTCTCACATTCTATTTGGTGTTCTTTCCTTCATGTATGGAAGCATCTGCCTGTTTCACCAATATAGACTTTGTTACATGAACGGCAAGGGATTTCATAGATGACATTGCATTTGTTGTCCGGTTGTATTTTGTCTTTGGGGTGAACTAGCAACTGTCGGAGGTTCTTGTATGGTTTGACTGGGGTGTTGATATGGTATTTCCTCATGGATCGTTGGATGCATTCTGTGACTCCTTTTATGTATGGTAGTGTGACAAAGCCCCTAAAAATACACCACACAGAAGAAGGGAACATTAGAATTACCGTACAACATACAGAAAACCAACACACACCGACCAATATCTTCTCTGGACATCTGAACATCCCATCGCACACAAAATGTCAGTAATCAGAACACTATACGACCGAACACAGAACATCACGGAGGAGAAAGACAGACAGGAGGAGGACCAACACATCCAACAGGCATTAAAAAACTGCCAATATCCATCGTGGGCAATCTGAAAAGGGAAACTACAGACACAAACAAAGGAAAACAAACAAACAAACAAACAAACAAACAAACAAGAAAAAACACCAAAAAAACAAACCGGGGCTTTGTCACACTACCATACATAAAAGGAGTCACAGAACGCATCCAACGATCCATGAGGAAATACCATATCAACACCCCGGTCAAACCATACAAGAACCTCTGACAGTTGCTAGTTCACCCCAAAGACAAAATACACCCGGACAACAAATGCAATGTCATCTATGAAATCCCTTGCCGTTCATGCAATAAAGTCTATATTGGTGAAACGGGCAGATGCTTCCATACACGAAGGAAAGAACACCAAATAGAATGTGAGAAAGAAACAACAAAAAGACACACAAGATCTGAAAAAGAAAAAGCACACCAAGAAAACCTAAAATCAGCCATTTCAGACCACTGCAAACAACAAAATCATATAATGAATTGGGAAGAGGCCAGAGTCATTCGCGCTGAAGAAAATAGATACCAGTGTTGGATTTTAGAGGCAGTGGAGATACGCAAGCGGTCACAAAGGACGATAAACCGGGATGAGGGAGCGTATGCGCTGTCACACACCTGGAGCGCCGTCCTGGGGGAGTGACCTGACAGCAGGAGGCGTGAACTACCTGTCAAATTGGGCGGGATGTTCACGCCTCCGTAACGTAAAATCAGCTGATAAGGCACGTCACCACCTAACATCTGGTGACAGTTCTGAGGAAGGCGGAAGATTCACGCTGAAACTGTTAACAAGGTAACGATCTTAAAATCCTTGTCTAAGAAACGAACTTAAAAATACTTAGTAGTAGTAGTAGTTTGTGTTCTGTGTAATGGAAGATAGTAGGAAATACACAATCTGCATTATACCACACTACTCACTAGGAGTGCGGTAAGATGTATTCTTATTGTCTGAGAGCGGTGGGAACATGTTGGAATTCTGAAAACTCCCGGCATGCCGAGCCTCAACCTAAATGTCACTATTGCCCAGTTTGTGTGTGTGCTCATGAGAAATGTGTGTGTGTGTGTGTCAACCAGATGGTCTCCATTGCCATAATGTGGATGTGCATACATACAGGTAAAACTCTGTGTGTGTGTGTGTGTGTGTGTGTGTGTGTCTCTCTCTCTCTCTGCCTTGGCTCTGCTATCTGACTCATACCATCTGGAAGGTGCCACTGTAGCAGAAGAAATACATAGTGTGTCATTAACACACAGTGTGCCTCTGTATCACACACACACTTTGATCATGGTTTAAAGAAAGTAAGATTGGAAGTATGTAAAATAATAATAATAATAATAATAATAATAATAATAATAATAATAATAATAATAATAATAATAATAATACAGTATGTGATTCAGATTAATGAACCATATTAGTGGAGTCAACTAGAGGTCATTACAGAGGTCATGGAGGTCATTCATTAAGGAGGCGATTACGCAGGTTATTGAAGTCACTTCTGAAGTCAGTATGAAGTCATTATGAAGCTCAATGAGCTAATTATGGAGGTCATTCAGGTCATTATTGAGGTCATTGCCATTAGGTAGGTGATTATGGATTTCACTACAAGGTCATTATAGAGATCACTAAGGTGTTGATTATTGTTGATGAAGTTGATTGAGGAGTAGATTGAGTTCATGGCAATCATTGTGAATGTCTCTATGAGCTAATAGAATGCTCATTAAGGCCACTATGGAGGTCACTATGAAGTAATTTGGAAATTACTATGAGGTCGCTATGGAGATCACTAGAGATCATTGAAGTCATTATGCAAGTTGTTGTCAGGTTACTAGAGGTAATTATGGAGGTCATGAAGATGTCATGAAAAAAGTAATTAAGGTTATGAAGGAACTGATTTTGGAGGTGACTATGATGTCATTGTAAGGTTCATTGAGTTAATTATATAGGTAATTGAGGTTAACATGGAGGTGATGATGGAGGTCACTATGAGGTCTTCCTGGTGGTAATTATAAAGTTCATGTAGGTCATTGTGCAGGTAACTCTGAGGTCATTATGGAGATGATTATAAAGTTATAATCTAAGTTAAGTTTTTGGAAGGAAAGAATTTGGGAATGCCAAACAGTGCTTGCCCAAGGAACAGTTAGATATTTGCTGCAGAAATAGGTACTGGAGGCATTCTCTTACTATGGTGAGCCAGCTACTGTGTTACAATGGAATTCTTTAGAAAATTTGTTTCTTGGATAGATTCCTTTCTTCAAACTAAATGGCATGATTAAGGTGCAGCTACACTGGAGGATGCATTAACTGTTGCATGTCAATAGGAGTGTGCACAGGAAACTTGGAAACTTTGAACTTCCTCCCCTTGCTTTTTCACCTGAGCTCTCACATCCTGCTCCACATGATGAGCCACTCACAGCTATGGTGTCCACCAAACATGAAAAATCTCACTCAGACCAATGTTTTGCAATAACTGATGTTGCTAAAGGAATGCTCTGGAGTGAAATGCTTTTTAGGTCTATTTTCGCATTATTGGGAGGGCATACGTTGAGTTGCTACCACAATTACATCAATCGGATGTGTTTTGAGAAAATTAGTTTTTTGTGATTTCAACCGGAAAGCGCTAACACGGCAGTGCGCGGGGCATATCTTTTTGCCGATACAAAACGCTAGTTTTAAAACCATTGCAATGCTTAAAACAACATGACAGTTCTGTGGAAGTGAGTAGAGGGTTCCTACAAACAAAACGAAGTGTCCCGAGCTCTGCAAGTGCACGGACAGTATTAAAGGAGTTCTGTCTAATACGAAACTACTGAGGTGTCAATGATGGTGGATAGTGGCTAGGCTGACGCGCTAGATGTTACCTGGATGTTAATTGCTATGCTACTCTGACTTGACTTACTGGGATTTAAACAAAACGCCTGTAAAAAGTCTTCTTGTCGAATCAAGGTGATCCATTTATTCCACACAAGTCCAATACATTAGTTAGGCACAGTATCCACACACAAAGTCCCCAGGAGTGTAGCAAGCTTAGCGCATAGCGCTTAGCAGTCAAAACCCTTCGTCCTTCCGGGTCAAAAACCTGACATGCAACATAGACTTCCTGCCTAAATACCTGAACAGGTTAATTACCATGCGCCACCCAGTGGACAAGAAAATGAATTGCACCCAAAACAAAACTATGCATTTTGGCTCCTACACACCGGCCCCTAATTGTTGATGGCAGGCAGACACAACAATTCACAAAAATGAAAACAAAAAGGAACCAGAATGAAGCATAACACAGATGATAAGTACAATGTAATAACACATTCATGATCATATCCCATGTACTAAACAGAGTTTGGTCACAGGTCTTTCAATGATATTGGATTTTGTTTGCAACCTGACAGAGCGTACCAGGCCCTGCCTATCAGGAAACACCTCAAGCACCCTTGCAAGTGGCCAAGATCCTCGAGGAGCAGAGGCATCCATGATAACGACAATGTCTCCAACTTTCAAACTCCTCTTCTTCTCATGCCATCTTTGTTGTTCTTGGAGCAATGGCAAATACTCTCGGACCCATCTCTTCCAGAACAAATCTGCAATATATTGCACTTGTCTCCATCTTCGTCTGACATACAGGTCATGCGGCTCAAAAACTCCTGGTGGCATAGCAGGTTTACCCTTCAGCAAGAGCAGATGGTTGGGCGTGAGTGGTTCCAGATCAATTGGGTCATCAGAGAGCTTGGTAAGAGGTCTGTCATTCAAGATGGCTTCCGCCTCGCAGAACACTGTATGTAAAGCGTCATCGTCCAGTGTCTGCTGATGTAACGCTGAACTTAGGACTCTTCTCACCATGCGGATCATCCTCTCTCACACACCACCATGATGTGAACCCGCTGGTGGGTTGAAACTCTAACGAATTCCAGCTTGTGAGAGGACTCCTTCAATCTGCTGATGGTTGAGCGCAGCTACAGCTTCTCTCAGCTCCCTGTCTGCCCCAATGAAGTTTGTGCCATTATCTGAAGTAAGGTGAGTCACTTGCCCTCTTCTGCTTATGAAGTGCCTCAGAGCGTTGATGCAGGCATCCATCTCCAGGGAAGCTGCCACCTCCAAATGAACCGCTCTGCTTGCTTGGCAGGTGAATATGGCTCCATACCGCTTGCAGGTTCCTCTTCCTTTCCTGACTTCCACAGGACCGAAGTAGTCTACCCCTGTGTTGGTAAAAGGGGGTAAGTCTGGCTGAATCCGCACCTCTGGAAGGTCAGCCATCTTTTGTTCCAGGAGACGTCCATTGTAGCATTTACAGAAGCTGCATTCACTGATCACTTTCCTGACAGCCGCATTTGCCTTGGTAATCCAGAACTTCTTCCTCACGGATGACAAGGTGTGTGCACGACCAGCATGGCCCAGGCTCTGATGAACATGTTTGAGAATGAGTGCTGCCAGGTGTTGCTCTTTGCAGAGGATAATGGGGTGCTTAGATTCTTCAGGCATTGCTCCTCTGCTCAGCCTCCCTCCAACTCTCAACAGTCCATCGACCAAGACTGGGTCAAGCCTGTATATGGGACTATGGCGACTCACTGCTGCCTTTGTGGAGGACAGTGCAGCAATCTCCTCCTTGAACTGCTGCAGCTGGCAATAGCGAATGACTGCAGCCTCTGCCTCCAGCAGATCGTCCACCATCAGGATGTTACTCCTAGGTGTTGCAGTGAAACTTTGGCCATCAGTTGCACTTGACTGGATTGTCACAGGCTCCTTCAGCTGTTTTCTCCAGCGAGCCTTCTCCAATAGAATGACCTTCAAACTGAGAAACCAAGCAGCTGCCCTCTTGAGGCTCTTCCAGTCAGAGCAATAGCTCATGAGCTGGTCAGTAGGTGTAACATCACACAAATTGATGGCATTCATGGCTACCTCTCTCTTCACCTCTTTGTCATCAGCACTCAAGGAAACATCAAAGGCATTGTTAGGCCAGTCCTCCTCATGTCTCCAAAGAAATGCAGGCCCTTCCCACCACCTACTGGTCTTCAGGAAGCCTGAAACCTTCAATCCCCTTGACGCATTGTCAGCTGGATTGTCTTTGGAGGGGACATGCCTCCATTGCCCTGGGTCCGATGACTCTCAGATGGTTGAGATTCTATTTGCCACGAATGTGTGAAATCTTCTGTCCTCATTCTTGATGTATTTGAGGACTGAAGTACTGTCGGTCCAGAAGACAGAATCCTCAAATGTCCATTTCAGTTCCTCCTTCAGCATTGAATCCATCTGCACAGCGAGAACTGCTGCAGTCAGTTCAAGCTGGGGAATAGTTACAGCTTTCAGTGGTGTAACTCTGGCCTTGCCAATGAGAAAGGAGACCTGGACTTGTCTTTCCTGGTTCATCGTCCTCAGGTATGTCACAGTTCCATACCCAGCTTCGCTGGCATCAGCAAAGTGATGTAGTTGGGCTTGAGCGACCTTACCATATGTCGCTGGTTTGACACACCGGGGTATTTCAAAGATGTTGAGCAGGTCCAAGTCCTCCAGCCATGAGTTCCACTGGCATAAGATGTCTGATGGCAAGGAATCATCCCATCCACATCCTCTCCTCCATAGCTCCTGCAGCATCATCTTTGTGGGCAGAGTGACTGGGGCCAGGAAACCCAGAGGGTCATACACTGAGGGTCATACACTGAGGTGACCCAGAGGGTCATACACATACGCTGATGGTGGACAACATACCACATCTGGTAAGTGCCTGTTGCTTCATCTCGATCTTAAATCAGAATGAGTCAGTTTCCATGCACCACAGTAGACCTAGGGCTCTCTCTACTGGCAGCTTGTCATGGTCAAGATCCAGCTCCTTTAGATCCTTAGCTCTTCTTTCTGCTGCAATGGCCTGCAAGACACCATGGCTGTTGCTGACAAATTTATCCAGGGTGAAGCCTCCCTTCTGGCACAGTGCAGTAAGTTCCTTGATTGTCTGAATGGCCTCTGCCTCTGTGGCAGAGCTCTTGAGGTAGTCATAGACATAAAAACTTTCCTTGACAGACTGACATACAGTAGCAGGAAACTCCGACTGGTGGTCATCTGCATTTTTCCTCAGTGCATAGCTAGCACAACTTGGTGAAGATACTGCACCGAACAAGTGCACGGTCATCCTATATTGCCTCAGCTCCTGACTGATGTCTCCATTAGGCCACCACAGAAACCGGAGAAAGTCTCTGTCGTCCTCTGCAACCTTCACTTGGTGGAACATAGCCTGTATATCACCCATAAACGCCACAGGTTCCTCTCTGAAGCATAGCAGGACTCCCGGCAATGAGCTTGTGAGGTTAGGCCCCTGAAGCAGCTCTTTGTTTAAGCATACTCCGTGGTATGTGGCCCCACAATCAAACACAACCCGAAGGGTGCCTTTCCTTGGGTGGTGGACTGCGTGATGGGGGATGTACCACACTTTACCAGGTTTGCCTTGAAGCTTCTCTAGTGGCACAGGTTCTGCATAGGTGTTACTGATAAGGCCATTCACACACTCCGCATACTCCTGATGCAAGCCTTGGCTATGAAGGAACCTTCTCCTCAAGCCCTGCATCCTCTGCTTCACCATGGCGATGTTGTTGGGCAGAGACACCTCTTTCCTCTTAAAAGGCAACTTCAGGCAATATTTTCCATCCTGCAGCTTTGCTGATTGTTCCATGGTCTCCATAAACCTGAGGTCATCTCTGGACATTTCCTTTTCCTCCTGAGCCTTTTCACTGAAGTCATGGTTGTATTGACTAACCAGCATTTGTTCAAGTGTTTGAAGAGAGATGCAGTTCACTGTGGCGGAAGGTACTGGTGTGCCACTGCTTCCACTCAGTGGGCCATTGACCACCCATCCCAGCACAGTCCTGATGGCATAGGGCCCACTGTCGCGGCTGTTGATGACCTCCCAGGGCTCTAATACCCTGGGTGCATTGGTGCCAATCAACAAGTCAACATTAGCCTTCATGCTTGGGATGTGCACCTTTGACAGGTAGGGCCACCTAGCCAGATCCTCAGAGATGATCATGTTCTCCATAGTGACTGGCATTTCCTTCTGTGTGAAGACTTCAGGCAGGAGATAGAAGTTGTTACTGTCCACCTCAGACACCTCTAGACCAGACAAGATGTATGCTGGAACAACTTTTTCTTGTCCCATTGTCCTCAACAGGAAGCTGGTCTTTTTGCCTGTGACATTGAGCTTCTGCATTAGGTGTTCCGAACAGAATGTAGCTGAGCTGCCAGGGTCCAGGAAGGCATATGTTGTTATAATGTGGCTTCCCTTTGCAGATTTCAGCTTCACTGGCAGAATGGACAACACACATTGGTCCCTACCGGCCCCTGTATGCCCACATGTTTCACTGGAGGACTGCTGGTGGTCAGGAGAATCCTATGACTGTCCTGGGGTCTGTTGCTGTTTAATATGAAGCACAGTCGGATGAGTCTTTCCACAGGTTTTACATGTTAAGCGCTGCTCACAGTCCTTGCTCATGTGTCCAGTGCGTAAACATGCGAAACAAACTCCCTTTTGCCTCAAGAAGAGAATTTTGTCTTTGTGCTTCTTACTTCTGAACTGTCTACATTCCTCCACCAGATGGCGACAATCACAGCACAGGCATTTCACTTTCTCCACATCTTGAGGCTGGTCCTTACTATCCTCAAACACATCCTTTGATGTTACAGCAGCAACAATGTTTCCCTGTACATTGGCCCTTAACTGTGGCTTGAACTTTGATGTAGGCCTGGTCATAGATGTGGCAGAGGGTGGATCCTGTACATCTCCGAACAAGGGGTCAGACAGAATTTTGACACGCCGTTCAATAAACTGCACCAGGTCAAAGATGTGGGCTCTGTCATGAGTTCTCTCCATGATGTCATGAGCTGTAGTGTACCACTGCTCTCACAATTTAAATGGCAGCTTTGAGAGAATGGTCCTCATATTTACAGCCATGTCCAGCTCCTGCACATAGTTCAGTTCCTGCATAACATTACAGCAGCCACATAAAAACAACGAGTAGGCCTGAAGCGACTTCACATCCTCTGTTTTAACAGCTTGCCAGGCCAATGCTTTTTTCATGTAAGCTGCTGCCAACTTGTATGGATTGCCAAAGTGTTCAGTAAGGGGGCCTTTTGCTACTACGTAACCACGCTCAGGCACCATATGCTGGCAGCTGTGTACCAATTCCTGGGGCTGACCTCTGGTGAACTGTTCTAGATAGTAAAGGCAGTCTCCTTTTCCAGCCTTACTCTCCACACCTTGTTCGAAGGCTTTCATGAATGGTCAAAACTGAAGAGGGTCTCCATCAAACACCGGTATCTCTCTTGATGAGATGCGCTGTTCATGCACCAGAGTAGCTGTAATGTCATTCTGCCTTTGCATTATTTCCAGCAGGTCAGGAGTGTGTGTTGTGTTAAATGCACTATTGGTAGAAAATGGTTGTGCAGCCATTACATGTTGTTGATGTGCTCCATGCAGTGTTCCACATTGTAGCTGAGGGATACTGTATTGCTGATTTAGAACATTGTTGCACCATTGTTCAGTTTGTTTCCTGCACACCTCTGTTGACAGTATATTACCAGGTGGTAGTGGCCCTTTGGTAGACTCATGTTGTGTTTGCTGTGGTAGACCAGGCCGAAATTCCATTGCCTTGGGATTAAGGGTTACCAGTTTCCTTTTGTCCTTAAGCAGATAAGAGTTCATGCCGTCTGAGGGCGCTGCTGAGTGACTTCTTTTGTCTGAGGCCTGCAGCACGGCT
Organism: Neoarius graeffei; assembly: GCF_027579695.1. Lineage (NCBI taxonomy): Eukaryota > Metazoa > Chordata > Actinopteri > Siluriformes > Ariidae > Neoarius > Neoarius graeffei. The sequence continues at coordinate 13,339,551 of NC_083586.1, forward strand.
AATTTAGCCGCTGATGCAGCCAACTCTGCGTCCATGTCAAGCTGCTCCCTTCTCCTCCTCAGCTGTTGCTCCTGCTCCTCAATCGCATGCTTCTCCATTAAAGCAGCTTGGCGAGCAACCAATGCTGCTCTCTCTGCCTCAGCCACCAGCCTGGCTGAGCTTGTGCTAGATCTACCACTGCTACCACTTTTATATGACCTTTTGCTACCCACGTTTGAAGCACTGTCATTTGGGTTAATACCAGACTCACAATCAACACTTTCATGTGCAGCTTTAAAATCAGCATTTGCATTCACAGGAACACTTGCATGAACATCAGCATTCAAAGCAGTTGGCAACTCAATGTGAACATTTTCAGAACCCATTGTCAGAAAAACCTTAATTTTACAAATAACATCATTATTTGGGATCATTTTTGCCTTAAACCAAACATCATGTCTTTCTTTTTCATCAACAGGTAATAAACTTAACAATGACTCATGAATGTGTTTTGCGTCATTGCAATTTTCTACCAAACATTTCAGAGCATTTTGTAACTGAGGAACATCATGTTTTAAACTGTCCATTGATTTTCTAATAGCGCTTGCATTATCCAATTTTACTTTTCTGTCTGTAAAGCCAAAAGTTTATCAGCAAGTGCATTTGCATGCTTGCTTTGCTGATCGATGCCACTAACACTACTAGGTTTACTAGCAGTTGTTTGCATATTACACGAGTTCATTGTAAACAAATCGATCCGATGACAGTTCGATAAAAAATCAGTGATGTAAAAGTCAGTAACGCAACACAAAATCACTCAGTCAAAACATCACACGATTTCCACAGTCAAATGTCTGCCGGCATTTAATACATGGGTTGTGTTTGTACCCGGGTACTGTGCGCACACAAATTAAATAAAAGATCTAAATGGCCATAAAATATTGTAGCGCTACAACAGGGGCGATTTCCCAGAGACAACAAGGGAAGCCGAGCTTCCCCTAAAATTCTCTCCCCAAACTGCAGCGTCTACGATGTTGAATTCTCATTAAAACAATAACTTGCATAACATAATATATGCCCAAGATTGTATTTACGTTCATAACTATCCTGTAACTTATTTGAGTGATGTCTGACGAACTTGCAGCTCGCTATGAGAATCACCTTTGCTGCCAGGCTGTAACCAGCGTTGCCAGATACTGCTGACGTTTTCCAGCCAAAATATGTTCAAAACCTGCCAAAATCCACTTAAAACCACCCAATCTGGCAACACTGGCTGTAACCTTTCTTATTTCAATGGGCTCTATGGCTGGCAGCCGGGTATCCGTTGCAGTCTATGAGAGGGCTCTGAACAGCCAAATTCGGCTAGTTGTTATTGGTTAAAATTGACAAAATCGTCACTTCCAGGGAAGCCGGGCTTCTCTGGGACTAAACGAGACAGTGGGAGGGGCAAGAAGCCAGGCTGATGAAGGATTATTGAAGGTAGTGTTTGAAAGACATGAGGAGGGCAGGCTCTGTACTTCGGCGTCGGCGAGGAACACGGAAGCATGATCAGTCCCTAGCGGATGTCGAGAAAGTGTAGTCGTGTGCCAAAGTGCTGTCCGAATTTCTTTTCATATAAACGTTTCTTCTCATTGATGTCTCTGTACATTACTCTGTAAATAAATGTAAATATTACTCGTTGTGCTCCGTTAACTTTCATCCATTCTATCAGTTTGATCATTTGTGAATTCACTCGTTTATTTCATTTGTAGTTCAATCTGGTTGTAGGCTAGCTTGAGCCTTATTGGGATCTGCAGTGCTAGCTGCTAACAGAAATTGGTGAAGTCTCTGGAAAGCACAACCAGCTAGTATGACAGGGTCACAGACCATTTTCTGGAAAAGGAGCGGAGGGCAGAATTTGTGTATAAATAGTGTGTATCATATAATGTTCATGAATCTGAAGTGTGTATATTGTTCAGTAATGTTAAGAGAATGGTGGGCTCTGTGTTATAGGTTATACCTGGGTAGAATATTCAAGGTTCTGTGTGTTGCATAGCCTACCTGGTTATGGATTTCCAGACTGTGTTGCAGAAGATGTTCAAGGATGTGTTGCACAGCTGGGTGTTGTGTTAAAGACTCTGTGTTGCATATCAGGGTATGATGTTCAAGGATCTTCGTTGAATAGCCAGTGATTTTTGGATGTTTGATATTTTTGATTAAGGATATGAGGCACTAGCCTGGCAAGCCAGACTATAACATGAAATGTACAAGCAAAAATACTTTCTGCCACTAGGTAGGGTTGTCTAGTTCACTATGCTAATGGGGCACACCTTTCTATGCTTTGATATCTGGCCTACAGGTTTTACGATGAATGCGTAAAATGGGCTTCCCCTGTTTTAAAAACCAGCAGCCGCCACTGCACTACAAATACCTCTTTCGATGCGTTGGGCGCCTTGCAGTCATCATTGTTGAATGCTCCGAAGTATGGTTTCCCCATCAAACGAAACTCCTTGTCAGTAGCCCACAAATCCAAATGATAACAATCCACAACGAACAGCTCTTCATGCTCCTAATTCCACAAGCGCAGAAGACTCCGACGTGGGAAACTAATCCAAACAGTAGCGGGGTTTTGACTAATATTAAAGGAGTTCTGTCTAATACGGAACTACTGAGGTGTCAATGATGGCGGATAGTGGCTAGGCTGATGTGCTAGATGTTACCTGGATCTTAATTGTTATGCTACTCTGACTTGACTTACTGGGATCTAAAACAAAATGGCTGTAAAAAGTCTTCTTGTTGAATCAAGGTGATCCATTTATTCCACACAAGTCCAATACATTAGTTAGGCACAGTATCCACACACAAAGTCCCCAGGAGTGTAGCAAGCTTAGCGCATAGCACTTAGTGGTCAAAACCCTTCGCCCTTCTGGGTCAAAAACCTGACAAGCAACATAGACTTCCTGCCTAAATACCTGAACAGGTTAATTACCATGCGCCACCCAGTGGACAAGAAAATGAATTGCTCCCAAAACAAAATCATGCATTTTGGCTCCTACAGACAGTGTGTGTAGAAGAGTAAATACAAAGCCAGTGACCTTACCTGAAGTTGGTCTTCTACAGATGCCATCTTCAGTGGACAGTCCATAAAAGTCGAGTGCCGAGCCCATCCCGCTGGAAATGCACAATTGAGCTTGGGACACTTCGTTTTGTTTATAGGAACCCTCTACTCACTTCCACAGAACTGTCATGTTGTTTTGAGCTTTGCAATGGATTTAAAACTAGCGTTTTGTATCGGCAAAAAGACATGCCCTGTGCACTGCCATGTTAGCGCTTTCCGGTTGAAATCACAAAAAACAAATTTTCTCAAAACACATCCGATTGATGTGATTGTGGTAGCAACTGAACATATGCACTCCCAATAATGCGAAAATAGACCTAAAAAGCATTTCACTCCGGAGTATTCCTTTAAGCAGTTCTCAAAAAAATGTTCATGCCCTCCGGCTTGACGTTTCTTAGCCCAAGATTATAGCCACTTTGCTTGAAATGCTGAATTCTGCAAGCACAAATATAACCATCTTCATCGGTGTTTCTCAACCACTGGGCAATCTAGTGGGCCATTATTTTTTTTTCCAAGTTGAAGCTAATTTTTACTCATAGTAGGGTACAACTGCTGGGTTGCATCCAATGTCACATCCGCCTCATTAAGCTACGATCACACGACAGCTTGCAATGCTTTACAAAGGGTTATCGATGAAAATGAGGCATTTGGGTGGCGATGCATGGTGATATACAGGTGTACAGTAATAAGTCCCTGATGTGGGTGGAGTACAGAAGCATGGCAAACGGGAGCTGATGTTCTCATACACTTTATTTTTTCCTTATCTTCCCGCTTTTCAGCTTCACTCACTTGCTGCTCACACAGTCACACATGCACACACACATGTTCTGGTCAGGAGAGCTCCCCTCTCTCTGCTCTCTCCCTCCTTTTCTATCCTCTGTCACTGCAACAACACACACACACACACACACACACACACACACACACACACACACCATTAATTAACAACAGGTGCACTGACTTTGCCACTCACCTCCCCTGGCCCCATCCTCCATTCACAAACTGAGACTAGGCCATGCGCCCGCTGCCACATACCCCCACCACCTGACTGAGGCTGGGGAGTCATCTGGCCTGCAGTGGACTCTCCCCCTGCAATGGGACAGGAAGTCTGCCACTACCATCTGCACCCCTGGCCTGTAGACCATCTCGAACTTAAATGGCTGGAGGGCTAGATACCAACAGGTGATCCGCTCATTGGGGTGGCACGGTGGTGTAGTGGTTAGCACTGTCGCCTCACAGCAAGAAGGTCCTGGGTTCAACCCCAGTGGCTGGTGAGGGCCTTTCTGTGTGGAGTTTGCATGTTCTCCCTGTGTCTGCGTGGGTTTCCTTTGGGTGCTCCGGTTTCCCCCACAGTCCAAAGACATACAGGTTAGGTTAATTGGTGGCTCTAAATTGACCGTAGGTATGAATGTGAATGGCTGTTTGTCTCTGTGTCAGCCCTGCCTCTCGCCCATAGTCAGTTGGGATAGGCTCCAGCTTGCCTGCAACCCTGTAGAACAGGATAAGCGGCTACAGATAATGGATGGATGGATCTGCGCATTGGCATGTTTCATGTGGTGGAGCCTCTGGAGGGGCGCGTGGTCCAAACAGATGGTGAAAGGGCACCCCAGCAGGTAGTATCAGAGGGCGAGGACCACCCATTTGATGGCCAGACACTCTTTCTCGATGGTGCTTGTGGTATGTTCCCTATATGTGGGTGGAGCACAGAGGACGGCAGGACAGAGATCAGGTTTACCACTAGGCTTTATTGCCACACTTTTCAGTCTAACAATGTCCAGTGACTAACACAGACACACACACAACCGGTGTCTGGTTTAGGGATCAGCTCCTTCCACTCTCGCTCTCCCTCCTGATATAGGGCGCGGTCACTGGGAAGACACACAAACACAGGTTAATTGCTCTCAGGTGTAGTGATTCTGCCACTTACCTTCCCTGACTCCACCCTCCTGTCACAGACCGGCGCTTGACCATGCCCCCGCTGCCACATACCCCCACCGCCCGACTCAGGCCGGGCGGCTGTCCGGCCTGCAGCCGACTCCCCCCCCCCCCCTTGACGGGAGAGGAAGTCCGCCATGACCATCTGCGCCCCCGGCCTGTGGACCACCTTGAAATTAAAGGGTTGGAGCACCAGATACCAACGGGTGATCCGCGCATTGGCATCTTTCATGCGGTGGAGCCACTGGAGGGGCACGTGGTCCGAACAGAGGGTGAAAGGGCACCCCAACAGGTAGTAACGGAGGGTGAGAACTGCCCACTTGATGGCCAAACACTCTTTCTCTATGGTGCTGTAGCACCCCTCACACACCGACAGCTTCCTGCTGATATACAGGACAGGGCGGTCCTCCCCCTCCACCTCCTGGGACAAAACCGCCCCCAGCCCTCTGTCCGACGCATCGGTCTGCAACATAAAGGGGAGAGAAAAGTCAGGGGAGTGTAGAAGTGGCCCCCCACACAGTGCAGCCTTTACCTCTGAGAAAGCCCGCTGGCATTGCTCCGTCCACTGGACCGGATCTGGTGCCCCCTTTTTAGTGAGATCAGTCAGCGGGCTGGTGACGTCCGAATAATTAGGTATAAACCTATGATAATAGCCAGCCAGCCCCAGGAACTGTCTCACCCCCTTTTTGGTCTTGGGCCTCGGGCAGGCCGCAATTGCTGCCATCTTAATAATTTGGGGATGCACCTGCCCGTTGCCCAAGTGGAAGCCCAGATACCGTACTTCCACCCGCCCAATCGTACACTTCTTTGGGTTGGCTGTGAGCCCCGCTCGCCTCAGTGACCTAAGGACGGCCCTCAGATGTTCGAGGTGCCGCTGCCAGTCATTACTATAGATGATGATGTCATCTAAATACGCGGCCGCATAAGTGGCATGAGGGCGGAGGACTCTGTCCATCAGCCGCTGAAACGTAGCGGGCGCCCCAAACAGCCCAAATGGAAGGGTGATGAATTGGTGTAAACCAAACGTTGTGGAAAAAGCCATTTTTTTCTCAGGATAGTGGAGTCAAGGGGATCTGCCAATATCCCTTCGTCAAATCCAGCGTCGAATAAAAGCGAGCAGTGCCGAGTCGATCGAGCAACTCATCAATACGAGGCATTGGGTACGCGTCGAATTTAGACACCGCGTTGACTTTTCTATAGTCCACACAGAACCAGACCGACCCGTTGGCCTTGGGTACCAAGACCACCGGGCTGCTCCAGTCTCTGTGGGACTCCTCGACGATGCCCATTTCGAGCATGGTCTGAAGTTCTTCCCGAACCACCTTTTTTTTGTGTTCGGGTCGCCTGTAAGGGCGGCTACGCACTACCACCCCCGGGGGCGTCTCTATGTGGTGCTCTATGAGGTTAGTGCGACTGGGCAGGGGCGAGAATACATCCGAAAACTCGGTCTGCAACTGGGCGACCTCTGTGAGTTGGGTCGGGGAGAGGTGGTCTCCACAGGGGATTGGAGAGGTACGTGATGCCAATGTCCCTTTTTGAACCTCCGGCCCCAGCTCCACCTTCTCTGGAACCACCAACACCAATGCCACGGGGACCTCCTCGTTCCAGAGTTTAAGCAGATTGAGGTGGTAAATCTGTAGCGCCCCACCCCTGTCCGTTCGCCTCACCTCATAGTCGACGTCCCCGACTCGCCGTGTGACCTCAAAGGGTCCTTGCCACTTGGCGATCAATTTGGAGCTCGACGTGGGTAACAGTACGAGTACCTTATCTCCCGATGTGAACTCTCTAAGGCGCATACCCTTGTTGTACAGGCGGGCTTGCCGTTCCTGGGCCTGCCGCAAATTCTCCTGAGTTAGGTGGGTGAGCGTGTGGAGTTTTGCGCGCAGGTCCATAACGTACTGAATTTCGTTCTTACTTTGTGAAGGTCCCTCCTCCCAATTTTCCCGCAGCACGTCCAGGATGCCGCGCAGCTTACGCCCATATAATAATTCGAACGGGGAGAACCCCGTGGAGGCTTAGGGGACCTCTCGCACTGAGAACAGCAAGGGTTCGAGCCACTTATCCCAATTACATGCGTCCTCACTTACAAATTTCTTAATAATATTTTTGAGGGTGCGTTGAACCGTTCCACTAAACCGTCCGTTTGTGGGTGATACACGCTGGTGCGGATCGGCTTAATCCCCAATAACCCATACAGTTCATTCAGTGTACGTGACATAAACGAGGTGCCTTGGTCAGTCAGAATCTCTTTCGGGATTCCAACTCGGGAGATGACGCTGAAGAGTGCCTCTGCAATACTGCATGCTGAGATATTGCACAGAGGCACTGTTTCCGGGTATCGCATTGCATAGTCCACCAGAACTAATATAAAGCGGTACCCTCGTGCTGACCGATCTAATGGCCCGACGAGATCCATCCCAATTCTCTCAAACGGGGTCTCGATTAACGGTAGAGGGTGCAAAGGCGCTTTTGGAATGGCCGCTGGATTTACTAACTGGCATTCGCGGCATGCCGTACACCACTTACGGACATCGCCGCGAATCCCCGGCCAATAGAATCAGGCCATTATTCGGGCTAGTGTTTTATCCTGCCCCAAGTGTCCAGCCATGGGATTAAAGTGAGCCGCCTGGAATACCAATTCCCGGCGGCTCTTCGGAATTAAAAGCTGCGTGACTCGCTCTTTAGTTTGAGTGTCCTGCGTCACTCGGTATAATCTATCCTTCATAATCGCGAAGTAGGGGAAGGACGGGTTGGCATTCGGCTGGAGCGTTTGACCATCGATTACTCTCACTTGGTCAAACGCATGCCGGAGAGTCTCTCTTGCGACTGCTCTAATGGGAAATCCACGAGCGATTCCCCAATAGAGAGAGGAGGAGCCAGCGGCTCCTCACTCTGACGTGGAGATGACGTAGACGGCTCTGTGACAGCTGCTCCCGCCAAAGCGACACCGGGACCTCCCCCTGTCAAATGGCAGGACCCACTCTCTACTAGGCGTGTCATTAAACCCCGAAATCCCGGCCAATCAGTCCCCAAAATTAAAGAGTGAGTAAGGCGAGGATTAACCGCCGCCTTCACTATAAATTTTTCCCCTCTGAAAATAATGTGGACCGACACCAAAGGGTAGCGGTGAACATCCCCGTGCACACACAACACCTTCACCCCTTGTGCTCCCCCCAATGCCTCGTTTTGAACCAGGCTTTGGCGAATTGAGGTCTGATTACAACCAGAATTCACCAACGCCTGATATGTAGCCCCTTGGATACTCACCGGTATGCGATACGCTTTGGCCCGATCGAGGGCAGCCTCTGGCACGTCGGGGATCCGAACCACCGCGCCCACTTCCATTGCTGTGCACTGCTGTTGAAGGTGGCCCGGCTCCCCGCAGCGCCAGCAAACCGGCCCGGGCTTTCCCTCTGCACTGGTGATCTGGGGCTCATTCACCTGAGGTGGGGAAGAGACAGACACAGAAGGGAGAAACGGGAGGGCACCGTGGGTGCGGCGGGCCGGCTGGGGTGGTGCCGGCCCCCGCCTCCGGGGTGGGGCAATGGGGCGAGGACGGGACACAGGAGGAGGGGGAGAGAGAGAGAGAGAAGAGGAGAGAAGAGAAGATGCCATCTGTTGTCCTGCCGCCGGGACAGCCGCCAGATGATCCTCCGCCAGCTCAACTGCCTGATCCAGCGACGCCGGGCGGTGGCACTGGACCCACTCCACGGTTCCTGCTGGTAAGCGGGCGATGAACTGTTCCAGTACCACCTGGTCGACGATTCCCTCGGCGTCGTGATCGTTGGCCCTCAACCACCGCCAGCAGGCATCCCGGAGCTGCTGGCCAAACGCGAACGGCCGGCTGACTTCCTCCAATCGCAGCGCGCGGAAGCACTGGCGCTGTTGTTCCAGTGTGCGCCCCATGCACTGGAGGATGGCCCAGCGGAGGTCCGCGTAGGCCAGCCGGCGGTCGGCGGGGAGCTGTAGCGCGGCCAGCTGTGCCTCTCCCGTTAGCAGAGGGAGGAGGCGCGCCGTGCGCTGCTCCATCAGCCACCCCGAGGCTTCAGCGACCTGTTCAAACAATGTGAGGAATGCCTCGGGGTCATCCTGCGGGCCCATCTTGGTGACAGTGAGGGGAAACGGGCCTGCAGCCGGAGCGCTGGTGGACCCCGCCGACGCGAGGAGATGCCGGAACACCTCGCGATCTTCCTGCTGGGCCAGCACCAGGGCTTCGAAGCGCCGCTCTTGTTCTTTTCGGAGTGTGACGAGCGCCTGGTGCTGGCTTTGCTGAGCCGTGGCAAGGGCGTGGACCAGGTCGGCGAACGGGGAGGATTCCATGGGGCTGCGGGGTTGGTGCTCCACTTTCCCGGGTTTCGGCACCACTGTGGTATGTTCCCTATGTGTGGGTGGAGCACAGAGGACGGCAGGACAGAGATCAGGTTTACCACTAGGCTTTATTGCCACACTTTTCAGTCTAACAATGTCCAGTGACTAACACAGACACACACACAACCGGCGTCTGGTTTAGGGATCAGCTCCTTCTGCTCTCGCTCTCCCTCCTGATATAGGGCGCGGTCACTGGGAAGACACACAAACACAGGTTAATTGCTCTCAGGTGTAGTGATTCTGCCACTTACCTTCCCTGACTCCACCCTCCTGTCACAGACCGGCGGTTGACCATGCCCCCGCTGCCACAGTGCTATACTTACTTTCATGCATCAAGAGCTTGTGGCTGATGTACAGCACAGGGTGTTCATTGCCCTCCACCTTCAGGGACAAAACAGCCCCCAGCCCTTGGTCCAATATGTCTGCCTGCAAAATAAAAGGGAGGGAGAAGTCAGGGGAGTGTAAGAGTGGCCCCCCACACAGTGCAGCTTTTACCCTGGTGAAAGCCTGTTGACCAGGGGTGGGCAAACTTTTTGGCTCAGGGGCCACATTAACTTTTGAAATTTGCCAGGCGGGCCGGGCCAGCACCAAATTCATACATATTGAACATAAACTGGAAAAGCTTTAGTGTTATTGTAAGGCCTTCACTGACAGAGACCCAAATGCAGATCAGATTGACATTTATTTTAGTTCTCAGTCAACAAAGGCAGAGCAGAAAAATGTTTGCAGTTCAATAGACTGGCACTGGATCCATCCAGAAAAGTCACACACACACACACACACACACACACACACACACACACACACACACACACACACACCCGTGACAGTAAGAAAAGTAGCACACTTAATTCTTAAATTACATCTTTGAGCTGCCAGAATGAGTAGGATGCCAGTGTATTTGTATATTTGTATCATTTTATACATACAACTAAAGTGCATATCATTAAATTGAACTAAATTACATATCAGTACATATTTTTGTACATTTCACTGAACTCGTAGATTTACACCTGAGTGTTTTTTTTAACCATCCACTTCCAGCCTGCCAGTACAACCAACCACCATTAGTAGGAGAGGTACCACACCATTCCAAAATGTTTGCAGTTCAACAGTTTGGGTACCACACCATGCCAACATGTTTGCAGTTCAGTGGTTTGGCACTGGATCCGTCCAGCCCACAAAATCAAACAAAACAGCTCAAGAAAGCAAAAAACTCCAAACTGGTTTTCAGGTTCAAAGTCACTCACTGAAATATTTCCAGTCCTCAAAAAATCAAAACACAGGTTCCAAACAGGTTTTCATATTCCAAAAGACCACTCATAGATCAGAATAACCTCCACAGGCAAAAGTCCAGGAACAGATATAAGCAGAAGCAAGGTCAGCTGCTCATAATACACCTATAATAGCAGACAGGGACATAAATGAGGGGCGGAGCAGACAGCCAAAAGCACATGGTACTTAAAAACAAACACCAGCACTACAGCAGCCACCCACGACAACCAAAATTACTAAGAGTTATACTTTTTATATTATTATGTCTGTAAACATGTGACTACCATCTTATTACAGCTCCAACATAGTTTTAAAAAGAGAAGATGTTAATACTCACATTCACTCAGCAACCACTGAGCTGTATTCATCCGTTCTTGCGCTGACTGGTTGTTAGCATAATTAACATGCTTGGAGGAAAAGTGCCGTTTGATGTTATATTCCTTTAAAACTGCAACGGTTTCTTTGCAAATAAGGCATACAGCCTTTGATCGGACTTCAGCAAAAAATATTTAGTTGTCCATTCTTTATTGAACACCCTGCACTCACTGTCAACTTTTCTTTTTTTAGGACCACTCATTGTAAAGTTTTATCCTGTGTTCTTGAGATCATCAGTGGCATGGGCGTCAGAATGACTTCCATGGCACGCGCTGCACCACTCTGCAAATGTAATCTCGCGTGAATACGACTGCCTGGAAAGACGGATCTCTAGAACACCTGTCTACGTGATAACACTGAAGCTTATAGTTTATAGATCTGCTCAATCATGTTTATATGATTGTCTTCCATGGGCCGGATTAAAAACGCCAACGGGCCGGATGTGGCCTGCGGGCCGTAGTTTGCCCACCTCGGCTGTTGGCACTGTTCTGTCCACTGGACTGGATCTGGTGCCCCCTTTTTAGTGAGATCAGTCAGCTGGCTGGTGACTTCGGAATAATTAGGTATGAACCTACGATAGTAGCCAGCCAGCCCCAGGAACTGTTTCACCCTCTTTTTGGTCTTAGGCCTCGGGGAGGCCGCAATCACTGCTGTCTTGTCAATTTGGGGACGCACCTGCCCATGGCCCAAGTGGAAACCCAGATACCATACTTCCACCCACCCAATTGCACACTTTTTTGGGTTAGCTGTGAGTGTGCATGCTTTCATTTTTGCCCAGGCTTACGGGCCGAAGATATGGTTGTGATGGTTGTTGTTGATCTCAAATCTGGTGTCTAGGACTACTTTGGCAGCTAACCATATGACCACATAGCCCTATTTAGGGGTGGCCTACATGCCCCAATCCAGGGAGGGCACTAGAAAAGGTGCACTAAAAAAGCCGCCGCCAGACCATATACTCCTGAACCTACTTACTCTCGTAATACTCGACTAATCCTTGCAACCTGGAACATTAGGACTATGCAAACAGGACTCGATTCAGACCCTCTGGACCCAGACCTATGAAAGACAGCTGTGATTTCCAAAGAACTGACTAGACTAAACATCGATATTGTGGCACTCACTGAGACACAGATCACCAATCAGGGTACCATCTGGGAGGATGACTTCACTTTCTACTGGTGTGGGAAACCATCAGATGAGTTTAGGCTACACGGTGTTGGTTTTGCTATCAACAACAAGATCCTCCACTCTTGTGTAACATCACCTGTCAGTCACTCGGATGGATAGATGGATGGATGAATAGATAGATACTTTATTAATCCCAGAGGGAAATTCAAGGTATCCAGAACATTTCCGCATTGCACAAGATCAATACAAAAACTAAATAGCATTATATGTATAAAAAACTACAACCCCGATTCCAAAAAAGTTGGGACAAAGTACAAATTGTAAATAAAAATGGAATACAATTATGTGGAAGTTTCAAAATTCCATATTTTATTCAGAATAGAACATAGATGACATATCAAATGTTTAAACTGAGAAAATGTATCATTTAAAGAGAAAAATTAGGTGATTTTAAATTTCATGACAACAACACATCTCAAAAAAGTTTGGACAAGGCCATGTTTACCACTGTGAGACATCCCCTTTTCTCTTTACAACAGTCTATATTGTAGTTTTTCTTTTTGTGTGTGAATCAGCTGTTACTGTATACATTATAATGTATTAGAAATTCATTTAACCACAGTGTGGGATAAAATGTGTGCTGTACTTCATGGGTTAGTGGTGGGTATTGAATATAACAGACAGAACACATGATGAGACAAAACAACATACACCCCTTGCCCTTGGGCAAGACTCCAAGTACAATTTTGCACCAGCAGTCTCTATCTACCATCAAGGTTGGAAGATCTTCCTTGCTTATACCAGTGTCATGTGCTATTATATCTGGGTACGTCAGCTTCCTGCTGGTAGATGTGTTGTAATTGGGGATAATTTTGGGGGCTTCTCCCCTTACGCATGAATGTTGTGTGTGTGCCTGGTGTGTGGAGTGAGTGTGGTGCGCACCTCAACACGCATGCGTGGTTACTGGAGCAACGTTGGCTCTCATATTCTTGACCTGAAGTTGAATAAAGATGCACCGGAATGTTCCCGAGTGCAAGGAACGAAGTAAATGACTCCATCGTTTTTATAAGGAGTTTAAGTTGCAACAAACTGGTGACAAGGATAAACTTGGCTTTCGTTGGACTTTTTTTTTGTGTGCCCCTGTTTAATCTAATGGACTGAAACCGTGGTCTAAAATCACAACTCTGGGACGAGTGAATTGACATGGCGATGTTTGGGAAGATTGATGCTTTTGACTCTAACACGGAGCAATGGAGCAGGTATGCAGAAAGACTGAACTTTTACTTCGTTGCTAATGGCATTTCTGACGGTGATAAGAAGAGAGCCATACTTTTAACAGCGTGCGGGCCGGTTGTTTATGGAGTGCTGCGTGACTTAATTGCACCAGCTGCCCCCGTGGACATGTATTTTGATGATTTAGTAGCCAAGCTACAGGAACACTATGATCCAAAGAACAATGTCATAGTGGAAAGGTTCAAGTTTCAGTGATGCACACGCAGCTGCGATGAATTTGTGAACTCGCTCGTTGCTCATTTGAAACATCAGGCTGCGTGCTGTGAATTCGCAGCCACGTTGGAAGAAAGATTGAGGGATCAGCTGGTGTGGGGCATAAATATGGAGCAGCTCCAGAAACGTCTCTTAGCAGTCTCGAATTTAACATGGGGGAAAGCATTAGAGATGTGCTTGGCTTTTGAAATGGCAGAGAAGGGGGCTTTAGCCTTACAGCCCTCAAAAGATATCAACAAAGTGGCATCACATTATCAGTCTAGTAAGGCTAGGAGGGGGCCTAGCACCAAAGCAGCGACATCTCAGTCACAGTGCTGCTACAGATGTGGTGAGGCCCACAGGCCTGAGAGCTGCAGATTTAAAGATGTAGAGTGCCACTACTGCAGTAAGCGGGGCCACATCGCCTGCTGGTGTCGCAAAAAGGAACGTGACAGTCAGAGCCCTATGCCTGGCCAGGCTGGGACCAATGCAATCACTGAGCAGTTGGACGTACAGGCCGACAGTGTGGAAGAAGACATTGCATATGTCCTTGCCATAACAGAGAAAGCACCCAGCCCAATAGTCATGGATTTAAACATCAATGACAGCGAGACACGTTTTGAGGTGGACACTGGGGCCTCCCGCACCGTCATGGCAGAAATGACGTTTTCACGCCTGCACGCCCACACACTGTCACTGGTTTTGGAACCATGCAACATTTCTCTCAGATCATACATGGGCCAGCATATCCGTTTGAAGGGGGCTACTCAAGTTACAGTGTCTTACAAAGGGAAGTCCTACAATCTGAGTGCACTTGTGGTGGCCGGTGAGGGCTCCAATTTGCTTGGGCATGACTGGATCAAGATTCTGTTCTTAGACTGGCCTGCGCTGCTGGATGGGCTCTTCCAGGTGTCTGATTGTTCCCTAGCAGCTGTTCTTGAAGATCACAAAGCCGTGTTCGAAGACGAGCTAGGGGAGTTAAAAGGGACAAAAGTAACCATTAGCATGGATGACAGTGTGCCACCGCATTTCTGCAAAGCCTGTCCAGTTCTGCTGGCCTTGCAAAAGAAAGTCGAAACAGAGTTGACTCGGCTAGTGGAATCGGGACTCCTCCAACCTGTGACTTACTCAGAGTGGGCTGCTCCAATTGTGCCAGTTCTAAAAGGAGATGGCTCCATCCGCATCTGTGGTGACTATAAACTGACAGTGAAAGTGGCGTCTCGAGTGGAGCACTACCTGCTCCCACGCATCGACGAACTGTTCGCCAAGCTGGCTGGAGGCATCTGTTTCTCCAAGTTAGATATGTCCCATGCCTATCAGCAGCTGGTTTTAGCAGAAGACTCACGGAAGCTGGTGACAATCAATACCCACCGTGGCTTGTTCCAGTACACACACCTTCCATTTGGTGTGTTATCCACATGTGCCATTTTTCAGAGGGTGATGGAAGGCTTGCTTGCAGGGATAGACCACATTGCTGTTGACCTCGATGACATACTATTGACAGGTGTCAGTGAGGCCCAACACCTGCGTACCCTAGACCTAGTGTTGTCGTGGCTAGAGGGAGCAAGGCTTCGACTAAAAAGGTCCAAATGTGTTTTTATGGCCCCTGAGGTGGAATATCTGGGCCATAAGATTTCAGCAAGGGGGCTACAGCCCCTGGAAAAGAAAGTACAGGCAATCAAAGATGCTCCAAGGCCGCAGAATGTCAGCAAGCTCCGAGCATATCTGGGCATGCTCAACTATTATGGACGTTTCCTTCTGGACTTAGCCTTGGTGCTCGCCCCCCTCCATGCCCTGCTCCGGGCAGGAGCGAAGTGGGAGTGGATTACTGTACATGACAAAGGGTTCAAGAAATCAAAGGCCATGCTGACATCAGAGGCACTGCTGGCTCACTACGACCCTACACTACCACTGGTGATTGCTGCTGACGCTTCACCATTTGGTCTGGGTGCGGTGCTGTCGCACAGGTACCAAGATGGAACCAAATGGCCAGTGTGCTTTGCCTCTCGAGCCCTCGCTCCAGCCGAAAGGAAGTACGCCCAAGTGGAAAAGGAGGCTTTGGCCGTGATCTACGCTGTTAAGAAATTCCACCAGTTTGTCTATGGGCACAAATTCGCAATCCAAACAGATCATAAGCCCCTTCTCGGGTTGCTGGGGGAGCTGAAAAATATACAGCCCACAGCCTCGGCATGCCTGCAAAGGTGGGCTCTCCTCCTGATGCAATACCAATACACCCTGACCTACAAACCGGGGGCACTGATTGTGCATGCAGACGGGTTGAGTAGGCTGCCATTGCCTCACAATGCACCAGACCCCCCCCACTCCCCTGGAGCTGGTGTGTCTGATGCAGCAGCTTCAGATGGTGCCCATCATGAGTGGACAGCTAAAGGATTGGACCCGACGGGACCCCCTGTTGGCCTGAGTATGCCAATATGTGATGGGGGGGCTGGCCTCTGACGTGTCCGACAAGTGAGTTGCTGCCATATTTCTAGAGGCATGACGAACTCACTGTTGAAGACGGGGTTCAGTTATGGGGGTTCCATGTCATAATTCCTCCATGGGGGCGGCAAGCCCTAATGGAGGAGCTGCATGAGGCTCACCCTGGGGCATTGCGAATGAAAGCTGTAGCGCGTGCCTACATGTGGTGGCCTGGGCTGGATGTGGCCCTAGAAGATTTAGTGAAGTCCTGCACAGCTTGCCAGCAAATCAGGAACGCCCCTCCAGTGGCGCCCATGTGTCCATGGGAGTGGCCTGGCAAGCCTTGGACACGCCTACACATTGATTATGCTGGCCCCTTTTTAGGTGAAATGTTCCTGGTGCTGGTCGACTCTCACTCCAAGTGGTTGGAAGTGTTTCCAGTGAAATCCGCCACTTCAACAGCTACCGTGGACCATCTGCGTGATGTGTTCAGTACACATGGCCTCCCACACACTGTTGTGTCAGATAATGCCTCTGTCTTCACCAGCTCTGAATTTGAGGAGTTTCTAAAGGTGAATGGTGTTCGCCACCTGACCTTTGCCCCCTATCACCCATCCTCCAATGGGCTGGTGGAGAGGGCAGTGCAGACACTAAAGAAATCATTGAAGAAGATGGCAAGGGGGACACTAAGGGCAAGGCTTGCAAGATTCCTGGCGACATACCGGTTCACTCCGCATGCCACCACCGGGCTGTCTCCAGAAGAGATGCTGTTCGGTTGGCGTGTGTGCACCAGATGGGATCTGCTGCGACCGGATGTACAAGCGAAGGTTCTCCGTGGTCAAGAGATGATGGTAGCCAACTCTAAAAGGAACGCAGTCATTTGAGACATACCACTCAGGGCCGCTGTGTGGGTCAGAGACTTCTCTGGATGGGAAAAGTGGCTGCCAGGCACAATGATCGACAAGACGGGGCTGCTGTCTTACAGGGTGGAGGTAGCAGGGAATGTGTGGCGTGGGCATGTCGACCACCTGCTATGCAGAAGCACCTCTCCTCAAGCCAGACAGGACTGGGAGCTGGAGAGCAGTGACCAGCCCAATCCTGTTCCTCCAGCAGACTCTGCTGTGGAGCCGTCAGATGCGGACGAGGTTCCAGGCCCAGAGTTGGCAGAAGCAGATGACACTGAGCCTGCTGTTGTGCCCCGGAGATCATCTAGAGTGAGGAAAGTACCTTCTTGTTTAGATTTGTAGTTGTAGTTAGGGCGGAGGGCCTCAAGACGGGGGCATAATAATCCCCCGGCCTATCCACGAGAGTGAGGGCAGTCTACCCCTCACTCTCAGGTAGTTCTAGTTCATGTGTTCAGTTATTTTAGTAGTTATGAAAAAAATAAGAAGAAAAGAAAAAAAGACGCTGGGGTTCCTTGTTTGGACTATGGGGGGAGGGATGTTGTACTTGGGGATAATTTTGGGAGCTTCTCCCCTTAAGCATGAATGTTGTGTGTGTGCCTGGTGTGTGGAGTCAGTGTGGTGCGCACCTCAACGCGCATGCGTGGTTACTGGGGCAACATTGGCTCTCATGTTCTTGACCTGAAATTGAATAAAGATGCACCGGAATGTTCCTGAGTGCAAGGAATGAAGTAAATGACTCCGTCGTCTTTATAAGGAGTTTAAGTTGCAACAAGATGCTTTCCATAGAAGGAGATCAGATACTAATTCACCCTTTGCACAGTAGCAGTGTCCAGTGAATCTTGTATGATGTTCAATTCGTCGTAGGCTCACCTTTGGGGTTTTCCCATAAATTTGTTCCAGAGGTAGGTGTGACTGGGAGATTCTGTACCCTCCTCAGCAGGTTAGTATAGCAACCATCCACACATTTATGCAGTCAAGAGTTCATCATCCAGGTCTCAGATCCATAAAGAAGAATGGGCTGAAATGTTGCTTGGAAAAGGTTGATTTTCAGTTCTCTTGGCACATTTGATTTCCAGATCTTATCAAGTTTGTTGTATGCACTCTGTTCTGCCTCCCAGGCAGTTTTGAAGTTTTGGCATTTTAGCGCCCCCTGTAATGTGGTCAAATGTGGTATTGCAGCAGGAAGTTAGAAATTAGTTAAAAAGGTGAGCAGGAAGTAGTTGTAACACATGCTGCTGTCAGTTAATGAAGAGGTCAGCTGAAGATGGAGCTGTTCTCTCATCCATTGCCATCTGTTTAATTTGAGCCATAAGAAGCATTGTCTGTAAGTCAAAAAATGTTATGTACAAGGATATAATTTAATTTTGATGAATATTGATGGACATTTTTTATGTTGCTAGATTATTATCTAGACATGTGTAAATTAGCATCACCTAGCATAGCATACACTAATTGTACCATGCAACTAGGACATTTAATACACCTATACTTTATCTTCTAGTATTGTTATTGTAATTTTGGTTTAACATTCATGTTTAATAATTGTATAAGAAATTCATAGGACATATTTCTGTTATTATTTCAGTTTTACACCTTGTCTGACAACAAGAGTCTTCATTAAACTTGGAGCTTGAGACGCTACATCCTGACTCTCGCGTTGATCATTCAGGGAGTTTGGCTGGCTGTCTAATTTTGGTTATGAACACCATTACGAGGGCAGTACACACTCCAAGCTAGGGTTCTATGAATCAGAAAATCCTTTTCTGAGTTCATGATATAGGAACCAAGATACTTGAAGTCTTCAACATGCTTAATAGGATTCCCAGATATAGTGACAATATGTGGGTTAGATTCAGTAGAAATGAACACTGTTTTGATATCATTACAAGAGAGACCAACATGGGCAGCAGCAGATTTGAGGGCTAACAATAAGGATTGTGCATTTGCCACAGTATTAGACGGAAGGGCTAGGTCATCTGCGAAGTCTAGATCAGTGATGTACTCAGGAGGGTATCTTGAACAACTTCTGGGCTTCAGCATAAATCCTTTAGTGTTGTTGGTATCCACTGATATCCTAAGTACAACCCCGATTCCAAAAAAGTTGGGACAAAGTACAAATTGTAAATAAAAACGGAATGCAATGATGTGGAAGTTTCAAAATTCCATATTTTATTCAGAATAGAACATAGATGACATATCAAATGTTTAAACTGAGAAAATGTATCATTTAAAGAGAAAAATTAGGTGATTTTAAATTTCATGACAACAACACACCTCAAAAAAGTTGGGACAAGGCCATGTTTACCACTGTGAGACATCCCCTTTTCTCTTTACAACAGTCTGTAAACATCTGGGGACTGAGGAGACAAGTTGCTCAAGTTTAGGGAGAGGAATGTTAACCCATTCTTGTCTAATGTAGGATTCTAGTTGCTCAACTGTCTTAGGTCTTTTTTTGTCGTATCTTCCGTTTTATGATGCGCCAAATGTTTTCTATGGGTGAAAGATCTGGACTGCAGGCTGGCCAGTTCAGTACCTGGATCCTTCTTCTACACAGCCATGATGCTGTAATTGATGCAGTATGTGGTTTGGCATTGTCATGCTGGAAAATGCAAGGTCTTCCCTGAAAGAGACGTCATCTGGATGGGAGCATATGTTGTTCTAGAACCTGGATATACCTTTCAGCATTGATGGTGTCTTTCCAGATGTGTAAGCTGCCCATGCCACATGCACTAATGCAACCCCATACCATCAGAGATGCAGGCTTCTGAACTGAGCGTTGATAACAACTTGGGTCATCCTTCTCCTCTTTAGTCCGAATGACACGGCGTCCCTGATTTCCATAAAGAACTTCAAATTTTGATTCGTCTGACCACAGAACAGTTTTCCACTTTGCCACAGTCCATTTTAAATGAGCCTTGGCCCAGAGAAGACGTCTGCACTTCTGGATCATGTTTAGATACGGCTTCTTCTTTGAACTATAGAGTTTTAGCTGGCAACGGCGGATGGCACGGTGAATTGTGTTCACAGATAATGTTCTCTGGAAATATTCCTGAGCCCATTTTGTGATTTCCAATACAGAAGCATGCCTGTATGTGATGCAGTGCCGTCTAAGGGTCCGAAGATTATGGGCACCCAGTATGGTTTTCTGGCCTTGACCCTTACGCACAGAGATTCTTCCAGATTCTTTGAATCTTTTGATAATATTATGCACTGTAGATGATGATATGTTCAAACTCTTTGCAATTTTACACTGTCGAACTCCTTTCTGATATTGCTCCACTATTTGTTGGTGCAGAATTAGGGGGATTGGTGATCCTCTTCCCATCTTTACTTCTGAGAGCCCCTGCCACTCCAAGATGCTCTTTTTATACCCAGTCATATTAATGACCTATTGCCAATTGACCTAATGAGTTGCAATTTGGTCCTCCAGCTGTTCCTTTTTTGTACCTTTAACTTTTCCAGCCTCTATTGCCCCTGTCCCAACTTTTTTGAGATGTGTTGCTGTCATGAAATTTCAAATGAGCCAATATTTGGCATGAAATTTCAAAATGTCTCACTTTCGACATTTGATATGTTGTCTATGTTCTATTGTGAATACAATATCAGTTTTTGAGATTTGTAAATGATTGCATTCTGTTTTCATTTACAATTTGTACTTTGTCAACAACTTTTTTTTGGAATCGGGGTTGTAAAATACAAAATACCAAAAGAAATAAAGCATTACCAATAAGAGCAAGTAATAGAATATACAGCTCTCAGCGTGGGAGGTAGTGCAGTTGGCAGTAACCAGTCACAGTGCAAATAAGAATGTAATGAGCAGTGCAAATACTTTGTGGACAGTTACATACATGTGCAGTGTGTTTAGTGGTATATGGTAGGTAAAAATCATAGTATATTACTGTGGCAGTGGGGGCGTGGTCAAGCGTCGGTCTGTGAATAGAGGGCGGAGTCAGGGAAGGTAAGTGGTAGTATCACTGCACCTGATGTGAATTAACCTGTGTTTGTGTGTCTCCTCCAGTGACCACGCCCTATAAAAGGAGAGAGAGAGAGCAGAGAAAGGAAGCTCTCTCCTGACCAGAAATATGGGTGTGAGAGAGTGTGTGAGCTGAAAAGCTATATAGTATATCTTTAAAAATAAAAGTTTGTGTGAGAACTCAGTTCTGGCCCGCCATGCTTCTGTGCTCCACCCAACTGCTCTGATTCTACAGTGGTGCCAAAACCTGGGAAGAGAGTGCAGAAGGAGACAGCCCCATGGAGTCCTCCCCCTTCAAGGACCTGGTCCATGCCCTCACCATGGCCCAACAGAGCCAGCACCAGGCACTGATTGCCCTCAGGAAGGAGCAGGAACAATGGTTCGAAGCCCTGGTGC
The DNA here is from genome assembly GCF_027579695.1 of Neoarius graeffei. Classification (NCBI taxonomy): domain Eukaryota; kingdom Metazoa; phylum Chordata; class Actinopteri; order Siluriformes; family Ariidae; genus Neoarius; species Neoarius graeffei. The sequence goes on from NC_083586.1 coordinate 13,360,885, forward strand.
TGGCGCAGCAGGAAGATCTCCAGGCGTTCTGTCACCTGCTCGCATCGGTGGGGTCTGCGACCACCACCGCGGACCCTCCCCACCTCACCCTAATGAAGAGGAGTCTACATGATGACCCCAAAGCCTTCCTTGCTCTCTTTGAGCAGGCAGAAGAGACGTGGGGTTGGCCGGTGGAATAGCGCGTGGCGTGCCTCCTCCCCCTGCTAACGGGCGAGGCGCAGCTGGCCGCGCTGCAGCTCCCTGCAGACAGCCAGCTGGTCTACGCGGACTTCCGCAGGGCCATCCTCCAATGTGTTGGTTGCACTCCAGAACAGCAACGGCAGCGCTTCCGAGCACTGCACCTGGAGGAGGTCAGCCGGCCGTTTGCATTTGGCCAGCAACTCCAGGATGCCTACCGACAGTGGCTGAGGGCTGGCAACCGTGACGCCGAGGGAATTGTCAACGTGGTGGTGCTGGAACAATTCTTTGGCCAACTTCCAGAAGGAACAGCGGAGTGGATCCAGTGCCATCGCCTGGCGTCACTGGATCAGGCCATCGAGCTGGCGGAGAACCATATGATGGCCATTCTGTTGGCAGGACACCATTTCTCCTCTTCTCCCCTCTCTTCTCTCTCTCCCTCTCCTCCTGCTCCCCGTCCTCGCCCCATTCCCCCACTGCGGAGGCAGGGGCTGGCTCCACCCCAGCCGGCCCACTGCACCTGATGTGTCCTCTCATTTCCTACTTCCTTGTCTGTGTCTTCTCCCCCTCAGGTGAGTGATGTCCGGAACACCGGTGCAGAGGGAGAGCCTGGGCCGGTATGCTGGTGCTGCGGGGAACCGGGGCACCTCCAGCATCAGTGCTCGGTGATGGAGGTGGGCGCGGTGGTCCAGATCCCTGACGCACCAGGGAGTGTCCTCGATCGGGCCGGAGCGTATCGCATACCGGTGAGTATCCGAGGGGATACGTATCAGGCTTTGGTGGACTCCGGCTGTAATCAGACCTCAATCCACCAAAGCCTGGTGCAAGACGAGGCAGTGGGGAGAGCACAATTGGTGAAGGTGTTGTGTGTGCATGGAGATGTTCACAACTACCCTTTCCACATTCTATTTCGAGGGGAAAAATTTAGAGTAAAGGCAGCAGCTAATCCTCACCTTACCCACTCGATAATTCTGAGGACTGATTGGCTGGGATTTGGAGAATTAATGGTGCATCTAATGAAGAGTGGAGCCTGCCATAGTTTAGCGAGGGGAGGTCCCGGATTGGCATTGGTGGGAGCGGCTGTCACAGAGCCATCTACATCATCACCACATCAGAGTGAGGAGCAGCCTGCTCCTCCTCCTTCTCTCAGGGATTCCCTTGCGGATTTCCTGTTAGAGCAGTTGTGAGACGAGACTCTGCGGCATGCATTTGACCAAGTGAGAGTAATCGATGGTCAAACTCTCCAGATGAACGCCACACCGTCCTTCCCCTATTTCTCCAATATCAAAGATAGATTATACTGAGTGACGCAGGACACTCAGACTAAGGAACCAATAACCCAGCTTTTAATCCCAAAGAGCCGCCGGGAATTCATATTCCAGGCGGCTCACTTTAATCCCATGGCCAGACACTTGGGGCAGGATAAGACACTAGCCTGAATAATGGCCCGGTTCTATTGGCCAGGGATTCGTGGTGATGTCTGTAGGTGGTGTACGGCATGTTGTGAATGCCAGTTAGTAAATCCTGCAGCCTTTGCGCCCTCTGCCATTAATTGAGACCCCATTCAAAAGAATTGGGATGGATCTCGTTGGGCCATTAGATCGGTCAGCACGAGGACATTGCTTTATTTTAGTTCTGGTGGACTATGCAACGCGATATCCGGAAGCAGTGCCTCTTCGCAATATCTCAGCAGCATGTAGTATTGCAGAAGCACTCTTCCGCGTCATCTCCCGGGTTGGAATCTCCAAAGAGATTCTGACTGATCAAGGCACTATGTTTGTCATGCACACTGTGCGAACTGTATGGGTTACTGGGAATTAAGCCAGTGTTTATCACCCACAAACGGATGGCTTAGTCGAACGGTTTAATCGCACGCTCACAAATATACTAGTGCATCTCAAAAAATTAGAATATTGTGAAAAAGTTCAATATTTTCCATCAGTTATTTAAGAAAGTGAAAATGTTATATATTATAGACTCATTACACATAAACTAAAATGTTTCAAGCATTTTTCTATTTTAATTTTAATCAGTATGGCATACAGTACAAAAAAAACATCTCAAAATATTAGAATATTTAATTTCGAGTTTGAGTAAAACAGTATGAACACAGTGTATCTCTTGGTCTAGTTCAGTACACACGACCACAATCATGGGGAAGACTGCTGACTTGACTGTTGTCCAGAAGATGATCACTGATGCCCTCCACAAGGAGGGTAAGCCACAAAAGGTCATTGCTGAAAAGGGTGGCTGGAAAAGGTGCAAAAGCAACAGGGATGGCTGCAGTCTTGAGAGGATTGTCAAGAAAAGTTGATTCAAGAACTTGGGAGAGCTTCACAAGGAGTGGACTGAGGCTGGTGTCAGTGTATCAAGACCCATCACGAACAGACATCTTCAAGAAAGGGGATACAACTTTCGCATTCCTAATATCAAGCTACTCCTGAGCCAGAGACAATGTCAGAAGTGTCTTATCTGGGCTAAGGAGAGAAAGAAATGGACTGTTGCTCAGTGGTCCAAAGTCCTCTTTTCAGATGAAAGTACATTTTGCATTTAATTTGGAAATCATGGTTCTAGAGTCTGGAGGAAGAGTGGAGAGTCACAGAATCCAAGGTGTTTGAAGCCCAGTGTGAAGTTTCCACAGGCTGTAATGATTTGGGGTGCCATGTCATCTGCTGGTGTTGGTCCACTGTATTTTATCAAGTCCAAAGTCAACACAGCCATCTACCAGGAGATTTTAGAGCACTTCATGCTTCCATCTGCTGACAAGCTTTTTGGAGATGCTGATTTCCTTTTCCAGCAGGACTTAGCACCTACCCACAGTGCCAAAACTACTACCAAATGGTTTGCTGACCATGATATTACTGTGTTTGATTGGCCAGCCAACTTGACTGACCTGAACCACATAGAGAATCTATGGGGTATTGTCAAGAGGAAGATGAGAAACACCCAAGCCAAAAATACAGATACGCTGAAGGCCACTATCAAAGCAGCCTGGGCTTCAATAACACCTCAGCAGTGCCACAGACTGATCACCTCCATGCCACACCGCATTGATACAGTAATTCATGGTAAAGGAGCCCCAACCAAGTATTGAGTGTATAAATGAATATACTTTTCAGAAGTTGGACATTTATGTATTGTAAATCCTTTTTCTGATTGATCTTAGGGAATATTCTAATAATTTGAGATACTGAATTTCTGATTTTCATGAGCTATAAGCCATAATCATCAAAATTAAAACAAAACAGCTTTAAATACCGTATTTCACTTTACATGTAATGAATATAGAATATATGAAAGTTTACCTTTGTGAATTAAATTATGAAAAAAAGAACTTTTTCATGGTATTCTAATTTTTTTTAGATACACTAGTAATTAGAAAATTTGTAAGCGAAGATGCACGTAACTGGGATAAATGGCTCGAGCCCCTGTTATTCGCAGTGCGAGAGGTCCCACAAGCTTCCACGGGGTTCTCCCCGTTTGAATTATTATACGGGCATAACCTGCATGGCATTTTGAATGTGCTATGTGAAAACTGGGAGGAGGGACCTTCAACTAGTACAAATGAAATTCAATATGTTATCAACCTGTGCACCAAACTCCACACACTCACGCACCTAACCCAGGAGAATTTGCAGCAGGCCCAAGAACATCAAGTCCGTCTGTAAGACAGGGGCACACACCCTAGGGAGTTCACACCGGGAGATAAAGTACTTGTGTTGTTGCCCATGTCAAGCTCCAAATTGATCGCCAGGTGGCAAGGACCCTTTGAGGTCACATGGTGAGTCGGGGACGTCAAGTATGAGGTGAGGTGAGGCGAATGGACAGTGGTGGGGCGTTACAGATTTACCACCTCAATCTGTTAAAACATTGGAATGAGGAGGTCCCTGTGGTGCTGGTGTTGGTGGTTCCGGAGAAGGCAGAGCTGGGGCCGGAGGTTCAAAAAGGAAAATTGACATCGCCCACCGCTCCGGTCCCCTGTGGAGACCACCTCTCTCCAACCCAGCTCACAGAGGTCACCCAGTTGCAGACAGATTTTTCTGACATGTTCTCACCCCTGCTCGGCCGCACCCACCTCATAGAACACCACATTGAGATGCCCCCAGGGGTAGTAGTGCGCAGCCGCCCTTACCGACTGCCCAAACACAAAAAAAGGTGGTTCAGGAAGAACGAGGCCATGCTTGAAATGGGCATCGTCGAGGAGTCCCACAGTGACCGGAGCAGCCTAGTGGTCTTGGTTCCCAAGGCCGGTGGGTCGGTCTGGTTCTGTGTGGACTATAGAAAAGTCAACGCGGTGTCTAAATTTGATGCATACCCAATGCCCCGTATTGACGAGTTGCTCGATCAACTAGGCACGGCTCGTTTTTATTCGACACTGGATTTGACAAAGGGATATTAGCAGATCCCCTTGACTCCTCTATCCTGAGAGAAAACGGCCTTTTCCACACCATTTGGCTTACACCAGTTCATCACACTTCCTTTTGGGCTGTTTGGGGTGCTTGCTACATTCCAGTGGCTTATGGACAGGGTCCTCCGCCCCCACGCCACCTACGCAGCCGCCTACCTATATGACATCATTATTTACAGTAATGACTGGCTGCGTCACCTGGAACACCTGAGGGCTGTCCTTAGGTCGCTGAGGCGAGCAGGTCTCACAGCCAACTCGAAGAAGTGTGCGATTGGGCGGGTGGAAGTACAGTATCTGGGTTTCCACTTGGGCAATGGGCAGGTGCATCCCCAAATTAATAAGACAGCAGTGATTGTGGCCTGCCCGAGGCCCAAGGCCAAAAAGGGGGCGAGACAGTTCTTGGGGCTGGCTGGCTACTATTGTAGGTTTATACCTAATTATTTGGACGTCACCAGCCCGCTGACTGATCTCACTAAAAAGGGGGCACCAGATCCGGTCCAGTGGACGGAGCAATGCCAGCGGGCTTTCTCTGAGGTAAAGGCTGCACTGTGTGGGGGGCCACTGGTACACTCCCCTGACTTTTCTCTCCCCTTTATTTTGCAGACGGATGCATCGGACAGAGGGCTGGGGGCTGTCCTGTCCCAGGAGGTGGAGGGGGAGGAACATCACATGCTGTACATCAGCCGTAAGCTGTCGGTGCACGAGGGCAGGTACAGCAAGATGACGAGGCATTCCTTCTCTATCAAGTGGGCAGTCCTCACCCTCCACTACTACCTGCTGGGGCACCCTTTCACCCTCTGTTTGGACCATGCACCCCTGCAGTGGCTCCACCACATGAAGGATGCCAACGCGCAGATCACCCGTTGGTATTTGGCACTCCAGCCGTTTAAATTCGAGGTGGTTCACAGGCTGGGGGCGCAGATGGTCATGGCAGATTTCCTCTCCTGCCGGGGGGGGGGGAGTCAGCTGCAGGCCGGACGGCTCCCCGGCCTGAGTCGGGCGGTGGGGGTATGTGGCAGCAGGGGCGTGGTCAAGCGTTGGTCTGTGAATGGAGGGTGGAATCAGGGAAGGTAAGTGGTCGTATCACTGCACCTGATGTGAATTAACCTGTGTTTGTGTGTCTCCTCCAGTGACTGCACCCTATAAAAGGAGAGAGAGAGAGCAGAGAAAGGGAGCTCTCTCCCAACCAGAAATGCAGGTGTGAGTGTGTGAGCTGAAAAGATATATACATCTTTAAAAATAAAAGTTTGGGAGAACTCAGTTCTGGCCTGCCGTGCTTCTGTTCTCCACCCACCTGCTCTGATTCTACAATTACATGATAGGCATAGTTAAAGTATATACAGTATCAGTACATATAGTATATGTAATAGTGTGATAGTATATGATATATAATATTAATTTAGTATATAAATATTAAGTTAGTATATATAGCAGTATGTATAATATATAAAAGTAAGTAGGTACATTATACAGTATATAATAATAAAGTATATAATAAGGTAAAGTACAACATACCAGCTTATATACAAATATCTGTATATACCCATCTATGCATATAATGTACATCTATATAAGCAGCAGAAAATTGCAATGGACATGAAAAGAGAACTGTAACTAGTCCTGAGTACAGCAGAGTCACAGAGTCTTATTTTTGCTGAGCTGGGAGGAGTTGAACAGTCTAATGGCCTGAGGGACAAAAGACTTCCTCAGTCTGTCCATGGTGCAGGGCAGGGACAACAGTCTGCTGCTGAATGAGCTCCTCTGCCTGATGATGGTGCCATGCAGAGGGTGGTGAACGTTGTCCATGATTAAGAGCAGTTTGCTCAGAGCCCTTCGCTCTGCCACTGATGTAAGGGACTCCAGTTCAGTTCCCAGCACAGAGCCAGCTTTCCTCACCAGGCTGCCGAGCTGTCCAGCATCTTTCTTCTTAATGCTGCCTCCTCAACACACTGCAGCACAGAAGAGGACACTGGCTACCACAGACTGGTAGAACATCAGCAGCAGTTTTCGACAGATCCTGAAGGACCCGAGCCTCCTCAGGAAGTAGAGTCTGCTCTGACCCTTTCTGTAGAGGGTGTCAGTGTTCACTGTCCAGTCCAGCTTGTCATTCAGATGTACACCCAGACTAATGTATGGAGAGATTTTTGTTTCTTTATTATCTGTACTCGCAGACACCATGATCCACGCGAATGATATAATATGCAAACGCAAGTACAAAATTCGTGACTTGTAAATTGGGATTTGCACGCATGTATCAGGTTTTGCATATGCATCTGTACTGAAATTCCGTTTGCGACTCCTGCATTCTTTGTGTGAAGTGATGAATCTGCATTTGCAGATCACCCAACACGCGGATGAATCCTTGCTTCCGCTTGCGTAATTGAGACATTCATTTCGCACTTTTCCAATCCGATCCGCACACGCAAAGGTCTCAACCCAGATGCCAGAGGCTTGCAGCCCTTCCCCCTCCAGTAGGTGGCAGTGTTGTCTGGCTCAGCTCAGAACCGCATATCAGCTCACAAGTTTCCCTCTCCGTTCTTTTTCAAATTTGATCATAGCTGGACAAGTATGGAGAGATAATAAAGAAACAAAAATCTCTCCATAGCTAAGACAAAGAAAAGTTTATTTTATCTCATGTATGAGGGTCATTACCGCTTTTAGTAGCACAAGTCACCAAACACTTTGGTGGTCAGGAGCAGCACCGGCGATTGCACTACACTTTGAACAGGGTGCGGAAGAGTTTTTGCCCATTATATGGAGATATGTATTGAATTTGTGTGGTCATTTTACTTTGTGACACTTTATGTGAATAATGATAACAATAATAACAATAATGAAAAAGATAAAAATGACTTCTTGTTTATTGTCTATGCACCGTACATTGTTTAATAGTAATAGAATAGAGTGATTAGGTTAAAGTGTTATTTAGATGTTATTAGAGGGTTTTTTTCCTTGGGGGGGGTGCCAAAACTCAATCTCGCCTAGGGCAGCCAAAGACCTAGAGCCGGCCCTGGTCAGGAGTGCTGCTTCACTATTAAGCAGGTGCTCTTTGGATCAAGGAGAACAGTCATTTAGAAGCTTGGTCAAATTTAACCCCAGTAGGTGCTGCCAAGGCCGGATTAACTATATGGGCCTGCGGCACAGTGCCCAGGGGCACCAACCACTCACAGCCAGTGGGGGGGCACCACATGACAGAAACTTTAAAAATATTTTTCGTGAATGTTTGTACACTTAAAATGGTTATACACTTGACATTGTTAAATAGTCATATATAATTCATTATGAACACTAATTTCATAAGAACAATAACAATAATCATAATTCTGAGCAAGAGTGGCCTATGTGACCATTAACCCCCCTTTCCTCAACCTGTCAGTTGAGCCAGTCCACCTACAGTGAAATGTATCAATTTTTTAAAAACCGCGGTAGAAATGAAAAATGGACAGACATCAACTGAGTGGTTGTGCGAAAAGAAAATTTAAAAAAGAGAGAGACTCCAGGCATGTAGCTGCAATTAAAAATGTTCCAGTGTTAGATCGTTTTTTTATAAAGACATCGACAACTGCTGTCACTACCAGCGCTGAAGCCGGGGAGGAGGGTATGTGCGAAGCCACTTTAAGCCAGGTAGAGATCAGTTCACACCATGGTGACGAGAAGGAAGACGAGCGTGTTATGGATGTCAACCCAGCGCAGCCGACGCCAGTAGAACACTTCTCTATTTCAACTGATCCTGCGCTATGGGGAGAACATGTCTAGGTTCATACAGAACAGATACTCTTTGAATTGATACACATATGTACATTGTACATCTGAATATGCCATACTGGATGTTATTTGAATTTATATTTCGAATTGAGACATTTGAATATGTTGCCTAGATCGATGCTATTTTAACTGATACACATTTTGAATTGACACATTTGAATATGCTGTATTGTATATAGATGGATGCTGTTTAAATTGCTGATGCTGTTTGAATTGATACACATTTTGAATTGAGACACTAATATGGATAGAATAGAGTATGGATGCTTTGAAGGTTTTTATTGAGACATACAAATATATGCTGCTCATTTTTGAATAAGACATTTCAATATGCCTACATGCATATCGTTGGTTGTTTTCAGTGAATTTGATGGGCTGATGTAGCCTACTTAATACATTTTCAATGAGGAAGAATGACCTTGTTTATGTGTACTATTGTTTATGTATATGCTACTATTTTTGACAGCAAAGGGCAAGGTTTGCGAGTGTGTGCAGGAGGTTACTGAACGCGTGCGCACAGGGTGGTGGTTGGGGGGGGGCACTTGAGGTATAGTGCCCAGGGGCACCGCATTGGCTTAATACGGCACTGGGTGCTGCGGTGTAAGTTCGGCTAACGCATTGCGAACAAGTCTTCTTCAGAGCCAGGCCCACCACAATAAAGCCTTTTTAATCTAGCAGTGTGCCTTTGAGATTTTTGTTTCTTTATTATCTCTCCATACTTGTCCAGCCATGATCAAATTTGAAAAAGAACGGAGAGGGAAACTTGTGAGCTGATATGCGGCTCTGAGCTGAGCCAGACAACACTGCCACCTACTGGAGGGGGAAGGGCTGCAAGCCTCTGGCGTCTGGGTTGAGACCTTTGCGTGTGCGGATCGGATTGGAAAAGTGCGAAATGAATGTCTCAAAATTACGCAAGCGGAAGCAAGGATTCATCCGCGTGTTGGGTGATCTGCAAATGCAGATTCATCACTTCACACAAAGAATGCAGGAGTCGCAAATGGAATTTCAGTACAGATGCACATGCAAAACCTGATACATGCGTGCAAATCCCAATTTACAAGTCACGAATTTTGTACTTGCGTTTGCATATTATATCATTCGCGTGGATCATGGTGTCTGTGAGTACGGATAATAAAGAAACAAAAATCTCTCCATACTAATGCAGCTGAGCATTGCCTGTGCAGGCAACACAATTCACCTCATATCGGCGTATGCTCCAACCCTTACATCTCCTGCTGAGGCTAAGGATGCATTCTATGAGCAGCTATCATCTATCTTATCAATTCCATGACTAGACAGTCTATTCATCCTAGGTGACTTTAATGCACGTGTGGGTGCTGACAACTCAGCCTGGGAATGTGTCCTTGGCCCACATGGTATCAGAAAAATGAATGAAAATGGTCAATGTCTCCTAGAGCTCTGCTGTGACCATTCTCTTTGCCTCTCTCATTTTTTGTAGGTAGCACTCACAGTAAAGTCACATGGCAACATCCTCACTCGAAGAACTGTCACCAACTGGATCATATACTCTGTCAGAGATGGGACCTGAGATATGTGTGCCATATTTGTAGCATGCACAGTGCAGAATGCGACACAGACCATATCCTTGTTTGTTGTAGAACCTCATTTCATCCCAAAAAAGTTCACAGAGCATGACCTGCACCAAAACCTAGGCTGAACATACTAACTCTTAAATAGTCTAACTGTTTTGACAAGTATCAATCATCGTTGAGGAGTCTTATTGAAGCCTTGGATACTGTTTCCATGGATTCTCCAGCATCCCGATGAAATGCTCTTAGGAGTACAGTGACATCTACCCTTGTGAGATTGCCCTTGGCATTATTCATCATAAACTACCAGACTGGTTTGTGACCTTTGCTGATATTCTCTATCCTGTCATTGAAGAAAAGAAGAAAGGCCAATTGCTGTACTCTGTGGTTCATTCTTGTGCAAATGCTGACTGCCTAAAACATGAGAGGGCAAAAGTTCAATGTTTATCTTGCCAATGCCTTCATCAATACTGGCTGGACCTCTCCTCCCCTATCCAAAATTGCGCAGACTCTGGGAACCTTCAAGGTTTCTACAGTGGCATTAAGGAAGCACTTGGTCCCAAGCCTAGGAAGATTGCTCCTTTCCTCAATCTAAATGGGACCACTCTTACAGACAAGGAACATCAGATGAACCGTTGGGTAGAACATTTCACCAGCCTTTATTTGTACGATATACTGATAGATATAGATATCATCTGAGGCACTCCCCCCGAAACTTTTCACCATCTTGATGCTCCACCTACAGTTGAAGAGAATAAGGATGCCATCAAGCTTTTGAGGCCAAATAAGGCCACTGGAGATGATGCATCATACCTGAATTGCTGAAGTATGGTGGGGATGAAGTGATTCGTGAACTTCACAGCATCATCATCTTATGCTGGAACTCTGGCTCTGTGCCAAAAGAATGGTGTGACACAAAAATAATAACACTTTATAAAAACAAAGGTGACAGAAGAGATTGCAATAACTATTGTGCCATTTCCCTTCTCAGTGTCTCTGGTAAGGTGTTCACCCATGTTGTTTTGCAATGTCTAGTCTGCCTTGCTGATTACATTCTTCCAGAGAGTCAGTGCGGGTTCAGGTCAGAACACTCCACCATATACTGTACATGGTCTTCGGTCTCTGACAATTGCAAGAAAAAGCAGTCGAACAGAACCGCCCCTTGGTGATGGCCTTTATTGACCTCACCAAAGCTTTTGACCTTGTGAATAGAACTGCACTCTTCACCATCCTCCAGATCATCAGTTATCCTCCTACACTTCTCTCAGTCATCTGTTCTTTTCATGATGGGATGCAAGCAACCGTCACCTTCGATGACAGTTTTTGACCCCTTTGTTATACAGAATGGTGTAAAGCAGAGCTGTGTGTTGGCCCCCACCCTTTTTGGTATATTTTTCTCAGTTTTGCTGAGACATGCATTTCCTGATCCATCTGGCATCTCACTGTGTACCAGATTGGATGGCTCGCTGTTCAATCTTGTAAGACGAAGGGCAAAAACAAAGACTTGTACTCTCCTGATTTGTGAACTTTTGTTTGCAGATGATGCAGTTTTTCTTGCTCACTCTCAGAATGATTTGCAGTCACTGTGTGACTCATTTACCTCTGCTTGCACATCATTTGGTGTAATGATTAGTATCACAAAGACCAAAGTGATGTATCAGGGCCTTCCGTTACCACCAGTCATTACTATGAATGGCCAGCCTCTGGAAATTGTGGATCAATTTTGTTATCTTGGATTGACTGTCTCCAACCCACCGTGCCTTGAGGTTGAGTTTAACAAGTGTATTGGAAAGGCCGCCTTTACTTTAGGCGGTCTCAACAATTGTGTCTGGGTCAACAAAAAGATCTCCCTCAGTACCAAGGTCAAGGTGTATGAGGCTTGTGTTCTCTTTGTTTTACTTTATGGTAGTGGAACTTGGTCAACATATGCCAGCCAGGAGAGACAATTCAAATCTTTCCACCTGAAATGTCTACGCAAAATCACAAATGTAAGCTGTCAAGATAAAATACCTGATATCAGAATACTTGAAATGTGTGACTCAATTAACTTGTACACTATAATGCGGAAGTGTCGCTTGTGTTGGCTGGGTCATGTCTATCGGATGGAGGACTCACGAATTCCAAAATCAGTTCTCTACAGTGAACAAACTGATGCCAAACGCTCCATCGGTCACCCTATGCTCTGTTTCAAAGATGTCGTAAAGCGTGATTTGAAAGACTTCAACATTGTACCAGCTAATTGGGAAATCACTGCAGCTGATAGACATGCCTGGAGGTCAGCTCTGTATGATGGTGCAACAGCATCATCCAGAAACTTTGAAGAGCTCTGTCACCGCCAGCACCTGACCAGAATGAGACAGCAGCAGCGCCTACAATACGTCTAAAGTCCGTAAACTCTATCATCAAGTTTGATGTAAAAGCCAACATAACACATGAGCCCCGCCTGTGTCAGTGACTCTAGGACAGCCCTAAGATGTTCTATGTGCCGCAGCCAGTCACTGCTGTATATGATGTCATCTAAGTAGGATGCCACATAGGTGGCATGGGGGTGGAGGATCTTGTCCATGAGCCGCTGGAACGTAGCAGGAGCCCCAAATAACCCAAAAGGAAGCATGACAAACTGGTGTACTCCGAACGATGTGGAAAAGGCCATTTTCTCTCAGGATAGAGGAGTCAAGGGGATCTGGCAATATCCCTTCATTGAGTCCAGTGTCAAATAAAAGTGAGCAGCACCTAACTGATTGAGCAAATCATCAATGTGAGGCATTGGGTATGCATCGAATTTAGACACTGCATTGACTTTTCTATAGTCTACACAGAACCAGACTGACCCGTCGGCCTTGGGCACCAGGACCACTGGGCTGCTCCAGTGAATGCATGACTGCTTGATTCTGCCCATGAGTTAATCCTGAAACACCTTTTTTTGTGTTCGGGTAAACGGTAAGGGCGGCTGTGCACCACCACCCCTGGGGGCATTTCAGTGTGGTGTTCTATGAGGTGGGTGAGGCCGGGAAGAGGTAAGAACACATTGGAAAAGTCCTCCTGCAACTTGACCACTTCTGTGAGTTGATCCAGTGAGAAGTGGTCTCTACAAGGGACCAGTGCAGTTTGTGTTGTGGTTTTGGTTGTTTTTACCTCCGGCCCCATCTCCGCCTTCCCCAGAACTACCAATGCCACAGGGACCCCCTCATTCCAGTGTTTCAATGGGTTGAGGTGGTATATTTGTAGGGCCCCACCCCCATCCGTTTGCCTCACCTTATAGTCAACATCCCCGATTCACCGTGTGACCTCGAAGGGCCCTTGCCACTTGGCGACTAATTTGGAGCTTGATGTGGGCAATAACACAAGTACTTTGTCTCCCAGACTGAACTCCCTAAGGTACATGCCCCTGTCGTACATTCAGGCTTGATGTTCTTGTGCTTGCCACAAATTCTCCTGGGTTAAGCGTGTGAGGGTGTTGAGCTTTGTGTGCAGGTCAAGAACATATTGAATTTCATTTTTACTAGTTGAAGGTCTGGTCAGCATGGTGGTGTAGTGGTTAGCACTGTTGCCTAGCAGCAATAAGCTCCTGGGTTCGAGCCCAGTGGCTGACGAGCACCTTTCTCTGTGGAGTTTGCATGTTGTCTGTGTGGATTTCCTTGGGATGCTTTGGTTTCCCCCATAGTCCAAAGACATGCAGGTTAAGCTAATTGGTGGCTCGAAATTGACTGTAGGTGTGAATGGTTGTTTGTCTCTATGTGTCAGCCCTCTGGTGACTTGTTCAGGGTGTACCCTGCTTCTTGTCTATAGTCAGCTGGGATAGGCTCCAGCTTGCCTGCGAACCTGTACAGGATAAGCAGCTACAGATAATGGATGGATAGTTGAAGGTCCCTCCTCCCAATTTTCCTGCTGTGCTGCTTTCGCCCATATTATAATTAAAACAGGGAAAATCCCGTGGAGGCTTGTGGGACCTCTTGTACTGTGAATAACAGGGGCTCAAGCCATTTGTCCCAATTATGTGTGTCCTCACAAATTTCTGAATTTAATTTTTAAATGTTTGATTAAACCTCTCTAACAAACCATCTGTTTGTGGGTGATAAACACTGGTGTGGATAGATTTAATTCCCAACAACTCCTAAATTTGCGCAGTGTGCGTGACATAAATGTAGTGCCTTAGTCGGTCAGGATTTCTTTTGGAATCCTGACCCAAGAGATAATATGGAAGAATGCCTCCGCAATACTGCATACTGAGATATTGTGGAGAGGCACTGCTTCCGGATATCGCGTTGCACAGTCCACCAGAACTAAATTAAAACAATATCCTCATGCTGACTGATCTAATGGCCCGGCGAGATCCATATCAATTCTCTTGAAGGGGGTCTTGATTAGAGGGAATGGGCACAAAGGTGCTTTTGGAGTGGCTGTGGGATTTACTAATTGGCATTTGCGGCATGCCGCACCCCCCCGATGAATGTCCCCGTGAATCCCTGGCCAATAGAACTGGGCCATTATTCGGGCTAGTGTTTTATCCTACCCCAAGTGTCCAGCCATGGAATTAAAGTGAGCCACATGGAACACGAGTTCCCTATGGCTTTTAGGGATTAACAACTGGGTTATTTGTTCACTGGTTTGAGTGTCCTGCATCACTCCATACAGTCTATCTTTAATAATCACGAAGTATGGGAAGGCAGGTGGTGCATTTTGCTGGAGAAATTGACCAACAATTACTCTCACTTGGTTGAATGCATGCTGCAGAGTCTCGTCTCGTGACTGCTCTAAAGGGAAATCCTTGAGGGAATCCTCGATAGTGGGAGGAGGGGAGAACTTCTCTTCACTCCTCATATCACCCTGACATGAACGGCTCTGTGACAGCTTCTCCAGTCAATGCCACACCTGGATCCCCCTGTGACGTATTGCTGCAGGACCCACCTCCTACTACATGTTCCATTAAGGTTCAAAGCCCTGGCCAATCAGTTCCCAAAATCAACTATTGGGTGAGACGAGGATTAACTGCTGCCTTTATTCTATGCTTTTGACCCTCAATAAAATATGGACAGACAAGGGGGTCACGTGATCCAGATCAAGATGGATGCTTGAGACTTTTCTCCGCTCCAGGATTCAAATAAATCTGTGACTCATCTCATCTCATTATCTCTAGCCGCTTTATCCTTCTACAGGGTTGCAGGCAAGCCTATCCCAGCTGACTACGGGCGAAAGGCAGGGTACACCCTGGACAAGTCGCCAGGTCATCACAGGGCTGACACAAAGACACAGACAACCATTCACACTCACATTCACACCTACGGTCAATTTAGAGTCACCAGTTAACCTAACCTGCATGTCTTTGGACTGTGGGGGAAACTGGAGCACCCGGAGGAAACCCACGCGGACACAGGGAGAACATGCAAACTCCGCACAGAAAGGCCCTCGCCGGCCATGGGGCTCGAACCCGGACCTTCTTGCTGTGAGGCGACAGCGCTAACCACTACACCACTGTGCCGCCCAAATCTGTGACTTTCTCCAAGTAAACTCAACATCAGCTGAATTGTGCTCTAGAGATGCCTAGACTGCAGCGTGACAAAGACTTTCCTATTTTTTCATCATCGGGTTCCGCCGTTAAGAAGAAAACTGCTCAACAAGCGGCCTCACGTGTCCCGAGTGAGACTAAGCAAGGTGATGCTCACACCTCAGAGCTAATGCTAACTGACCAAGCAACTATGGAGCAGATCTTAGCTGAAATAAAGTCTGTGGCCTCTTGGGTGAATGACATGGATGAATCAGTTGGCGCTCGCCTGGATATTATTGACGGTGCACTGAACGAAATAAAAGTATCGGTCACCTCGGTGGGGAGCTCTTTATCAGCTCTCTCTAATTGAGTGATGGACCTGGAAAAGCGCTTGGAAGAGGTCGAGGAGAGGGTCTCCACTACAGAGGACAGCCACAGTGCTCACAGCACCTGCATAGCCACCATGGAAAAAACAGTGGAGCAGCTGCAGCGGAAAATTGACGACTTAGAAAACCATGGCCGACGTAAAAACCTGAAAATTATCAACCTCCCAGAGAAAACGGAGGGCAACATCCCTCTTGCAGACTTTCTCCAGACAACATTACCGACTTTAGTTGGCCTGCCTGCTGACTATCCCCCACTGGAGATTGAGCGCGCCCACTGAGCCCTGGCTCCTGCTCCAGATAAGCCCCAGAGAAGCGCCTTGGTCTGATTTCTATGATATCCCCAAAGAGAGGCTGTGCTCAGAGCTGCGATGAAGAAACTCAACATCCATCATGGCGGCTCCCAGCTACGGCTCTACCCTGACCTGTCCGCGGAGGTCCTGCGAAGGCGGGGAGAGTTTGACACCATGGGGAAAGCGCTGGCTCGTCATAATAAATACCATGGATTTGCATACCCAGCACGCCTCTGGTGTCTCCACGAAGGGCAAATTTGCCTTTTTGATACCCCTGAGTCTGCGGTTGCATTTCTGGATACTCTTAAATGAAGTAATTTCTTCATCCCTAATGTCACCACTTATAATGGAGAAGGTCGGACCTTATGTACACTGAGCCCCCACTGAACAATGTGCACTTTTCTGTGACCACCACATGGATTCTGAGAGAATAGTTTACACAACAGATTTGATTTAATTTGTAGTTCTCTCTCTTGGAAATAAGGTGATTTTAGTTCCTTTTCTTCTTCTTTTTTTCCCTCCTTTTTTTCCTCTTCTTCTCCCCCACCTTTTCACCTTTTACAACAGAGAATGCATAAAAACTGATAATTTTGCATTGTATTCAGTTTGATCTCACACTCTATAGTGCTTTTTCTTTTCCATGATGTTTACTTACAAATATAGCACCTACATTTTTAATTTAGCTTTAACATACCCTTGTATCCACCTTGTGTGTAGTTTGTATTTAAAGTACACCTTGCGCAAATGTTGTGGTCAAAGCAGAATTCGGAAACCCATCATTCTGGGGTGTTTCTCAGTGGTGTTCACCATTCAGCCTGGAGTATGGACACTGTTTCAGGTGTCTTAGTTGTTACTGTGATCTAATTGTTAAATTTGGATTTGAACTATGCTTAGAATGCCCAGTGACTTATTTTGGGGCAGTTTTTTCCTGTTGTTTGGGGACAGGATAGGGGAGGGTAAGCGCTGCTGTTCAAATTTTTTGTGTTTTAGTTTCTTTTTGTCACACGACCAGAGTCCAGGTTCACTCTTTTATATAATTGCTTGCACCCTGATTAATTCCCCCTCACTCAGTACCTGTTACTCAATTATTTTCCAGCTTTGTGGCTCTTATGTCTAGTTCACTTAAACTCACTACTTGGAATGTCCAGGGATTGGGCCATGTAATTAAAAGAAAGAAGATTTTAACATATTTGAACAAACAAAAATCTGATATAGCATTACTTCAGGAAACAAGGCTATCTGATACAGAACATCTGAAACTTAAGAGGGACTGGGTAGGCAAAGTTTACTTCTCCTCCCATTCACAGAACAAGAAAGGCACAGCCATTCTCATAAATAAGAACCTTCCTTTCATCTTGGAACATGAAGAAAAAGATTCAGAAGGGAGATTTATTTTGATTAAGGGTTTGATTCTTGAACAACATATAACTATTCTCAATATTTATCTCATCTCATCTCATTATCTCTAGCCGCTTTATCCTGTCCTACAGGGTCGCAGGCAAGCCGGAGCCTATCCCAGCTGACTACGGGCGAAAGGCGGGGTACACCCTCGACAAGTCGCCAGGTCATCACAGGGCTGACACATTCTCAATATTTATGCCCCAAATAATGATTCACCCCAGTTTATGTCACAAATGATTTTGATGTTTAACCATTATTGCAATGGCCTGGGCTTCTTAGCCGGTGATTTTAATTGTATAATGAACGCTTCTCTGGAAAAATCCTACTCTGCAAACATGTCTAACCCAAGGTCTTCTGCCATCTTTAAAAATTTATGTACAGATACTGGATTAATAGATATATGGCGACACTTAAATCCTAAAGTGAGGGACTACACGTTTTATTCACATCCTCACAATTCGTATTCTAGACTGGACTATTTTTTTATTCCCAAAAACTTTTTACATTCGGTTCAGACCTGTTGTATAGACCCTATTGTTTTATCAGACCATGCTCCAGCACATCTGTACATCAACCCAGTATTTAACATTCCTAAAACTCCTATTTGGAGATTCAACACGTCATTTTTGAATAGCGACTCTTTTTGCACCTTTGTCCGGAACAACCTATCACAATTCTGGCTCAATAATAAAAGCTCTCCAGTGTCCCCTGCTACAATCTGGGATGCAGCTAAAGCCACTTTGCGTGGGCACCTTATTTCCTATAGCTCTCATCAGAAAAAAGCCTTAGAGGAAAACAGAAAAAAAAACTTGAAAAAGAAGTGACTAGGTTGGAGCAAATACATAAACAGTCACCCACACCAGCAAACTTAAAGACACTAGTGGCTGCTAAGACCGAACTTAATATGGATCATGCTCGCCACGTCCAGAAACTATTACTTTACACTAAACAGAATTATGATGAATTTGGTAATAAGTCCAGTCGCCTGCTTGCCCACCAATTAAAAAAATCAAAATAACGATCGCTCAATTAATACAAGAACACAAAATGTGGATGTCACATGTGATCCAATGATCGTCAATAGCACATTCCGGGATTTCTATAAATCCCTGTATAGTGCAGAGAAGGCTGACACCGCCACTATCGCTTCATATTTGAACAATATTCCTTTGCCTACCATTGCGGAGGAGGATTGCTCCAGGTTAGATGCTGCATTCATGCCGGAGGAAGCCTGGGCCACAATCCAATCTATGCCAAATGGGAAGTGTCCAGGCCCAGATGGGTTTCCGCTGGAATTTTTAAAGAAATTCTGGACAGATATCCATCCAATTGTTATGCCCACCATCAATGGTATTTTAAGAGAGGGCATCCCCCCCTCCTGGAGATATGCTTCCATTAGTCTGCTTTTAAAAAAAGATAAAAACCTTTTGGATTGTTCATCATTTAGGCCTATTAGTCTCCTAAATGTGGACTATAAAATTGTTGCAAAAAGGTACTGGCTTGGAGATTAGAAAACATCCTTCTGAAAATAATAAACCCAGATCAGACAGGGTTTGTAAAATCAAGATATGGCACAGACAATGTACGCCGTGCTCTTAATGTTGTTCAGTATCTTAATACTCATAAAAACCCGGCGCTGATAGTCTCCCTTGATGCCGAAAAGGCCTTTATGTGGAATGGTCTTTTTTGTTTCTGGTATTAGAAAAATTCTGTCTGGGCTCTAACTTCATTAATATGATTAAAACTTTCTATTCAGACCCAATAGCTACAGTTAATACTAACGGCCTGCTGTCTGATGACTTCCCGGTGCACAGGGGCTGCAGACAGGGGTGCCCCGTCACCTTTATTATTTATATTTATTTCCTTATTTGCAGATGATGTCCTTTTATATTTGAATAAACCCGAGAAATCTATTCCAGCAGTTTTGAAATCTATAGCCATATTCAGTACCTTATCGGGTTATAAGATTAACCTAGGGAAGTCGGTCGCTACGCCCTTTAATATCCCCCAGGATATGTCAATACAATCTCCTTTTCAAGTGTCTAAGAGGGGTTTCAAATATTTAGGTATCTTTGTCACTCCTGACTTAAATAATCTGTTTGAAACTAATTACTCACCCCTAATTCAAAAGGTTAAGAATGATCTGACAAAATGGGCATCCTTACCAACTTCTCTTCTTGGGAAAATCAACACTATAAAAATTAACATTCTTCCTCAGTTGAACTATGTATTTCAAAATCTCCCATGCTATTTGACCCCTGCCTTCTTTAAGTCACTGAACTCTCATATCTCTCACTATATTTGGAATAACAAACACCAAAGAGTTAAGTTCTCTATACTTACTAAGCCAAAGGATCTGGGAAGCTTATCCCTGCCCAATCTACAACTATATTATTGGTCAGCACAACTTAAAACGATGTCAAATTGGTTTATGAACAGGAAAGATTCCTGATGGTTGGGTCTTGAATCCCTATCTTGTTATCCCAGAAGGCTTAACTCTCTTCCTTTTATCAATAATATAGATCAGTTAAATCATCTCAAGAATAACATAATTGTCTAGAACACATTACTGGTTTGGTGAGATATGAAGAAATACCTAATTATTCCCCCTGCCATCTCTCTCCATTCTTCCCTGGCTCTGAATCCAGATTTACCAGCACAGATTAGAAGTATTGGTTTGATGGAGTGGACATCTAAGAGCCTGTCAAATTTTGCAGACCTGTTGGTCTCTGACTCTGTTAAGTCATTTGAGAAAATCAGGGCTGGTTTTAATATCCCTCACATGGATTTTTACAAGTATTTCCAAATTTGTCACTTTATAGGGTGTCTCTTGAGGACAGGCGGGATCTGCATGAGACTGTCAGAGCTGGAAAATACTATAGTTTTGGCCAAATCTCCCAAAGGACTGATTTCCAAGATTTATGCTTCATTACTTTATTCTGATTCTTCAGGCTACGACTCTTTGAGGCTGTTGTGGGAGCGTGATCTGGAGGTGACGTTTAATTCTGTAGACTGGGACAAGATCTGCAGTGGGGGTTTTCCTAAATGTACTTCAATCTCTATACATGAACAGAACTTAAAATTTTTTCACCAAAATTATTACACACCTGTTCGCCTCCAGAGAATGTTCCCTGACACTTCTAACCTTTGTTATAAATGTAAAGCACACAAAGGTACATTTATTCACTTGTTTTGGTCATGTGACCACATCCAGACTTTCTGGAAGAGGGTTCACTCTGTAATCCAGGAGGTCACTGGTAAACAGTTTTTGCTGACTCTTCTTTTTGTCTACTTGGCCATGCTCCAGATAATTTCTCGGACATGGACCCCAAATCTCTGTTGATAATTATTTTGTTTCTGGCTAAAAAATGTATTTTGCTGCGGTGGTCAACTATAGTCGACATGTGGATATCTCAGATTTCTGCTCTTATTCCTCTCGAAAAGTTGACTCATGACCTTAATCACAAATCGGACAACTTTTTGGAGGATCTGGGAACCATTGCATTTCTTCTTACAGAAGCTTTAATTCACCATCTGTCCCTGGAAGATGAGGACTGTCTGCCCTTTCATTTATTTCATGTATGTGCTCTTCATGTACCCGTCTCCTGTCATCTTTCTATTTACTTACTTATATATATATATATATATATATATATATATATATATATATATATATATATATATATATAGCGCAGCGCTCTCTGTTAGGTTAGGTGTGGGTGGGACTTTTTTGTTTTGTAGGTTTTGTTGTTTGTTTTTTTTTTCTAATGTTTGTGTTTATAAAAATTGAAAAAACAATGAAAAGAGTATAAAAAAAGAATATGGACAGACACTAGAGGATAATTGTGAACATCCCCATGTGCACACAACACCTTCACTGCTTGTGCTCTCCCCAGTGCCTCACCTTGCACCAGGCATTGGTGAATTGAGGTCTGATTACAACCGGAATCAACCAACGCATGATATGTATCCCCTTGAACACTTACCGGTATGCGATACGTTCTGGCCCTATTGGGGGTGGTCTCTGGCACATCAGGGATCTGGAACACAGCTCCCACCTCCATCGCAGAGCCCTGTCTCTGGAGATGTTCCGGCTCCCTGCAATGCCTGAGGGGGAGAAGACACAGACACAGAAAAGGGAGATGGGAGGACACCATGGGTGCGCTGGGTCAGCTGGAGAGGAGCCGGCCCCCACCTCCATGGTGGGGCAACATGGTGAGGAAGGAAAGGAGAGAGAGAGAGAGAGAGAGAGGGAAAAGGAGAGGTGCCTTGTCTGCCTACCGTTGGAACCACCACCAGATGGTCTTCCACCAGCTCGATGGCTTGTTCTAGAGATGCCAGATGATGACACCAGACCCACTCTGCTGTTCCTTCTGGAAGTCGAGAGATGAACTGTTCCAGTACCACCAGATCAATGATCCAGTCGGCGTCGCGGTCTTCTGCTCTCAGCCACCGCTGGCAGGCGTCTCGGAGTTGCTGGCCAAATGCGAACGGCTGGCCGACCTCCTCCAATGTCAGAGTCTGGAAGCACTGGTGGTGATGTTTCAGGGAGCGACCAACACACTGCAGGATGGCTCACTTTAGGTTGGCGTACATAAGCCAGCTGTCAGCAGGGAGCTGCTGCACTGCGAGCTGTGCCTCACCAGTGGGAGGAGGAGCACTGCGTGCTGCTCAAGCAGCCACTCCCATGTTTTGGCTGCTTGCTCAAAGAGAACGATGAAGGCTTCTGGATCATCATGCGGGCCCTTCATGAGGGTGACATGAGGAATGTCTGCTGTGGTGGCAGTTGAAGTCCCTGCCAATGTGAACAGATGCTGCAATGCCTGGTGATCTTCCTGCTGGGCTAGCATCAGGCTTCAAAGCGTTGCTCTTGCTCCTTCTGGAGGGCAGTCAGTGTTTCATGCTGGTTCAGCTGGGTGGTAGCGAGGGCATGGATGAGCTCCTTAATTGGGAAGGACTCCATGTGGTGGTTCCCTTCTGTACTTCTGGGTTTCAGCACCACTGTAACAAGTCCCTGTTGTGGGTGGAGTACAGAAGCACAGCAAACCAGAGTTGATGTTCTCACACACTTTTTTTCCTAATCTTGCTGCTTTTCAGCTTCACTCACTCGCTGATCACACACAGTCACACACGCATCCACGTATTCTGGTCGGGAAAGCTCCTCTCCCTCTGCTCTCTCTCTCCTTTTCTATCTTCGGTCACTGCAACAACACATACAGCATTAATTAATAACAGGTGCATTGACTTTTCCACTCACCTTCCCGGGCCCCACTCTCCATTCACAAACCAATGCTAGGCCACGCCCCCGCTGCCACAACAGGTCAGCTAAAAGTTGTGGTCACACAGCAGGTGAACACTTGACTGTCACTCTTTTGCACACTTGAGTCTGGCGCAGCTCGAGTGGCCGCACATGGAGCATGTTCTGCATGCTCTTGTGACCCAGCTGTTATGGGAAACACCTGATCCTGATTTGAGCACAACCAGCATGCACAGATATGGACACTGTTTTCACAGAGGCTTTGCAAAGTATCATCATTATCACTGTCACATTTGTTTCTAGCCATGTTTATAATGCTGTTTAAATAATCTGCTTTATGATTTGGCTTTGCTTTCATATGTGTTTTGTTTTTGGAAATATCATGCCTGCTAATAAACACTCTTCCTGCACTTAGATCATTTTCCCGCTGTCTATCTTGTGTCCTGATCCCTCGATTTTTAATCAAGCCACATATAAAAAAGTTGTACGTCTCCATGCTCTTCCAGGTTTTCATCTGCTTGTCCATGTAAAATGATGTCTGCAGCACCAGGTAGTTTGAAATGTCAGGGAATTCATCCATCCATCCATTATCTGTAGCCACTTATCCTGTTCTACAGGGTCGCAGGCAAGCTGGAACCTATCCCAGCTGACTATGGATGAGAGGTGGGGTACACCCTGGACAAGTTGCCAGGTCATTGTAGGGCTGACACAGAGACAAACAACCATTCACACTCACACCCACGGTCAATCTAGTGCCACCAATTAGCCTAATCTGCATGTCTTTGGACTGGGGGGGGGACTGGAGCACCCTGAGGAAACCCATGCAGACACTGGGAGAACATGCAAACTCCACACAGAAAGACCCTCGCCGGCTGCTGGGCTCAAACGCAGGACCTTCTTGCTGTGAGGTGACTGTGCTAATCACTACACCACCGTGCCACCCGTCTGGGAATTCAATGGATGGATAATTTTCCAACTCACAGGAAAAAATCCTTCTTTGCTAACATGTAAGGTTCTATTCCATTGAGTGGTTTCTATAGCCACTTCTTTTGAGTGTACTTCTTGGTTTTAATAACTTGCTTGTTTGCTTTACACAAACATGGCAATAAGTTCTCATGTTAATCAACCAGACTCCACTTTTGGATCATTAATCCCTTTTGACTGAGAATGCCCTGCATGCATGGTTTTATGTTGACTTCTGGCACATCGATACAGTTTTAAATGCAATACCTACAATTAAAAACAGGTTGTTTTTATTGCATTTATTTAATTCCTGGGCTCCCATCTGAAACAGGGAGTGATGTTACATTCCATTAATACACTTTACAATAGACTGTTAGATTCTAATAGAATAGATGAGACAAAATAATTGGGGATCTTTTTTAATGGGCCCCAACTCATTATGAGTATGAACAGGTGGGCCTCAAAGCAGACAAGGTTGAGAACCCCTGATCAAGATGACCTGAGATGTGAGTGCAGCAGAGAAGGTCCATCTATCACCACTGTGCATTTATGGCTCCTGATCATGATACCTCCTCCTTCACACACAGCCATCACAGATTCAGCAGGTAACACAGCGATTGTCTCCACCCAAAATACTTTCATGTCCACTGCAACAGGTGTTACTCACCCACTCCATCTTTTCTATCTTCTCAACATGACCATCATTCTGCCTACAGTCAGGATCACTTCAGGCAATACAGCATACCTTGACAGTGCACACTCCCTGCAGACCATTCTCTTCTGAAAGAGTTTCTCACATTCATGCTTAGATGTGGCTCCCTCAGATACTGTTGGTCAAGGTGAACTCCTTGCTGTCACTGGCAGTGGCGGCTGGTAGTCTTTCAAACAGGGGAGGCTGGTCGGTTACGATATTTCCAGATTTTAAAAGAAAAAACACATCAATTTTGCCCATACTCTTGCCTCTGATCTGGCTAATTGTTGGCAGGGTCACAAACTGTGAAATAACAGGTTCTTTTGGCCCATTAGCCTACTGTCCAATATACATGATGGTGGTGTTGGGGGGGGGTATATTTTAACATTTTATATTTTAAAATTGTGGCATGTTGTTTAAAAATTGACCTCGGCTGTGTTTTTGTTTAAAAATGTTTTCCAAATTGTAGCGGTGTTTAATTCATATCCAGAAAAACATATATTCCAATATAATATACTCAGCATAAACATTTTAAATAGATTCTATATTTTTGGTCCATCCATGACATATTACTAAAGTAGCCTATTTACTGTTGTTGATGTGGGTCACTTGCTGTTAGCCAATTCACTTTCTCGTACCAGGAGAGCTGAAAGGAACGAGTATTATTCCCTACCTTTTTCACCAAGTCAATTTGAGGCGTTGGTCTACCCTGCTCTTTAATTTTAATTTTTTCCTCGAAAGGAAGACTGGCAAATGGCTTCGCCAAAATTAAATCAGCAATGCTTGGCATCCGTGCGCAGCTTTCTTGCTCGCTGACTAGCCCCCTCATGTTCAGTCACTCAAATAAACAAAATTTCTGGAACTAAGATAGCAAACTTGACAACACTATATTTACACTTTATTTACAATGAAAATATATACAAACTAAAAAAGCTGGTAGAAACCATATGTAATGAATGAAATCGAAATGTAAGCCGATCTCTTACAATACACCACACCACTTGCGAATCCGCATGGGACTGAACTGATGTTGCCAGATACTGCTGACGTTATCCAGCCCAAAATATGTTCAAAACCCGCCAAAATGCACTTTAAACCGCCCAATTGGGCGGGAAACTGCCCAATCTGGCAACACTGTACTGCTGCCTGTCTATAGTTGAAACAAGCTGTCAATCAAAGAAAATATCTGGCCGCTTTCACCAATCACCAGTCTCCTCGCGGAAACTGCCATGTCCCTCCCATGTAAGGCTCGGACTCCGTGGGCGGGCATTTTCGCAGTATTTGTCCAATAACCGTCTTGCATTTTGAGATTGAAAAGCGCATAGCTCCCAAATGCCGTTGAAGTCCACTGAGGCTGGGAGTCCGTGAGACTCCGTGGGCGGGCATTTTCGCAGTAGTTGTCCAATAATCGTCTTGCATTTTAAGATTGACAAGCACATAGCTCCCAATCCACTGAGGCTGGGCTGCATCGCGCTGTCACGAGGGGGAAAAACTCACGCGCACATTAGGCAAACTGGGGAAAGTTATAACAGAATGATTTCGCACTGTAGTGGGTTGAGCACTATTTCTATGATTCTGGATCTGAAATAGCAATGTTATAAGGTCGGCTATAACATAAGCCTAGCGCAATTCATCCTACACGATGTTCGTCATTTTTAGAGGAGGCTGAGCCTTCCTCGTTGTCTTAGAGCAATCGCCCGTGGTCACTGGGTTACCAAGTTCCTGTGCCAGTACCTCCAGCCACTAGCTCTTGTAGCCACTCTTGTATTTGGCTCTGAATGTTTTTCCTCCAGCACACCAGCAGCAATGTAGGTATTATAACATTTGACAGTTAATAATAATAATAATAATAATAATAATAATAATAAGAGTAATGCTGGAACTGATAGTATCCAATCATTTGATCCAGCAAATCCACTTAGTGCATGCTGGCACTACAACCTCAGTTTGGTTGCACTCTTGCTTCCTTCTCTTCACTGAAGCTTTCCCAGTGGGATCATAGTAATTAGCCAGAATCCTGACAGGCTAGGTGTCATGCCAAACATAGAAAGTGAGGTAATCTTTTTGAGCTATTGTGAATTCTTGTTTGCCCAATGAAATTTGCTTGTTCATCATTTTGTTTTCTGGAAGTCACTTTCTGTTAGCACATACAGTGCCACAGGCATCCAGTTCATGGCTCTTGGAAAAGCTCTACTGCTGAGTCAAAACTGTCCATGAAAATGGACAACTGAGACTCGTTGTATGGTCTGGCCAGATCCATGATAACATGGTGAGCAAAATCCTTCTCCTGTGTCCCCTCATGCCCTGTGTAGATTTGGAGGTTTGTAAAATAGCTCATGGAGCTCTCTGCCATGACCCAAACATTTTATTGGTTGGAGGGGGAGATACAGACAGAAGGAGCATCTTCCTTTGAATTTTATCATGCTTTCATCAACTGTCCAAAACCATTCACCCCATAAGTCCCTCCTTTGCCAAGACCTGGTCTTCCCAGGCAGTCTCCTTGTAAGAATGTAGCCACTCACAGATGTAAGTGCAGGGGAGAGTGGGGATGCAAACAGGAAGCATAGTCAAATCAGTAAGCAAACTTGTAGTCAGAAAGCATGCAGGGGTGGGTTGATCAGCAAACAGAATAGTAGAGAGCAGACTAAAGAGTTAAATGGGTAAACGTAGCAAAGGTTCAGGAAACTAGAGGCAGACAGACAAGAAAGGCTCAGTATGACTGGGTAAATACAGAATGATTCTTCACACTGAAGGTGTGTGAGGGAGAGGCTTAAGTAGCACTGCTGATTAACAGTTAATGACAGTCAGCTGAACTTAAGAGGGAGTCAGGGGGTGCTGTGAACTTTGGGCATTGTAGCCTTGGGAAGCCATGTTTGTAGTTTGATTAGGAGTTTCGACTCACAATGCCATTACTGACACTCCTGTCCTCGTACTTACCAGGCCCTTAAGGTACATCGGGCAGTGCCAATCTCCATTTCTATAGCCCTTGGCCTCTTGCCTATCATATAGCTTGTGTTACAGTGGGGGGCCAGTCCTCTGGTAATTGCAAGAGTTAATTCACCTCACGGAGTGACTAAAATTTACTGGTGAGGTAGTTGGGGAACAATCTTAGTTTCCACAACTTCTCAGAATGTGTTTGTGATATGTTTGGTTGTCTTGTAAAATTCATTATTATTATTATTATTATTATTATCCATCCATCCATCCATCCATCCATCCATCCATCCAACTTCTTTGGCTTATCCAATGTCAGGTCGTGGTGGCAGCAGGCTAAGCAGGGTATTCCAGGCGTCCCTCTCTCCAGCAATGCTTTTCAGTTCCTCATGGGGGATCCCAAGGTGCTCCCAGGCCAGATGAGATATATAATCACTCCAGCATGTTCTCAGTCTACCCTGAGGTCTCCTCCCAGTTGGACGTGCCCAGAAAACCTCCAAAGGAAGGTGCCCGGGAGGCATCCTAATCAGATGCCCAAACCACCTCAGCTGACTCCTTTCGACATAAAGGAGCAGCGGCTCTACTCTAAGATCCCTCCAGATGTTTGACCTCCTCACCTTAAGTGTGAGCCCAGCCACCCTATGGAGAAAGCTCATTTCAGCCACTTGTATCCGTGATCTCATCCTTTTGGTCATGGCCCAAAGCTCATGACCATAGGTGAGGGTTGGAACATAGATTGACTGGTAAATCGAAAGCTTTGCCTTCTGGCTCAGCTCCCTCTTCACCACGACGGACATTTACAACACCCGCATTACTGCTGATGCTGCCCCAATCTGCCTGTCCATCTCAAGCTCCATTTTATGAACATTCATGAACAAGACCCTGAGATACTTGAACTCCTTCTCTTGGGGCAGCAACTCACTCCCAGCCCAGAGGGAGCGCACCACCATTTTCTGGCAGAGAACCATGGCCTCAGAATTGGAAGTGCTGACTTTCATCCCAGCTGCTTCACTCTCGGCTGCAAACCATCCCAGTGCTTGCTCTGAAGAAGCCAACAGAACATCATCTGCAAAAAGCAGAGATGCAATTCTGAGGTTCCCAAACTGGACACCCTCCTCACCCAAGCTGCTTCTTGAGTTCCCATCCATGAATATCACAAACAGGATCAGCGACAAGGAGCAGCCTTGGTGGAGTCCAACTCCCACCAGAAACGTGATTGACTTTGTGCCGAGAATTCGGACACAGTTCACAATTTGGTTGTACAAGGACTGGATGGGGCTGGCACGGTGGTGTAGTGGTTAGCACTGTTGCCTCACAGAAAGAAGGTCCTGGGTTCAAGCCCAGTGGCCAGCAAAGGCCTTTCTGTGTGGAGTTTGCATGTTGTCTGCATGGGTTTCCTCTGGGTGCTCCGGTTTCCACCACAGTCCAAAGACATGCAGGTTAGGCTAATTGGTGACTCTAAATTGACCATAGGTGTGAATGTGAGTGTGAATGGTTGTCTCTGTGTCAGCCCTGTGATAACCTGGCGACTTATCCAGGGTGTACCCTGCCTTTCACCCATAGTCAGCTGGGATAGGCTCCAGCTTGCCTGCGACCCTGTAGAACAGGACAAGTGGCTACAGAAAATGGATGGATGGGTGGAAGGACCCGATGGCTTATAGCAATGGCCCTGATACCCCATACTCCTACAGTGTCTCCACAAGAGCTCCCAGGGAACACCATTGCAAGCCTTTTCGAAATCTACAAAACACATGTAGACTGTTTGGTCATACTCCCATGAACCCTGCCAACAACCCTGCCAGGGTAAAGAGCTGGTTCACCATTCCATGGCCAGGACAGAATCCACATTGCTCCTCCTGAATCTGAGGTTTGACAAATGAGCCGGGTAGCAGGCAAAGGTGGGAGCCTGGGCATGCTGATCCTCAGCAGCACAGACTAGTGACTAGAGATTATTCTTATTATTACCTCCAGATCACTGAAAATCTTTCCCTTTATACAGCCCAATGAAGGTTTTTATTGCTTTCACCATAACAGGTGTCCAGTTACTGCTGGATGGACTTTCGCTCCTGCTTTGTTCCACATATGAATTTGTCTCCATCACTAATTGCAACCACAGATCTTCTGTGAAAATTTTGGAGTAACAACATTACATGGTCAGGCAGGTCAATATTTACCCCAGGCTTGCCGCGATACTCGCTCTTACAGCATGGGTGATAGTTCCTTTTCTCCAGTCATCTTGGAATCTGGCAAATTCACGGATCTTGTAAACAATGGCATCATCTACAAAGCACTCACATCACATCCACCTCTAAAAGCAGAACAAGGTATATGTCATATTGGCCTTAAAGTGTTAAACATGCAAATGTCGCATCCGGTCTTAATGGGCTAAAGTAGGGAATCGTACTAGTGTATGCTACTGAGCCTGTTTCCCTGAGCTTCAATGCTGTCACCCTATCTCCAGTGTTACGGCACCCCCTAGGGTCCAAAGGACCAGAGCGCCAACATTTATACAACAGACTTAAGTGAGAAAAACAGACTCACACAAACAACAATTTTAAGGTGCAGATTAAATTTTATTAGTGCTACACCAACAAAAGCAACCATAGGGGGAAAACGAAGGGTTTACAAATCTAAATGGCGACACCAAATCAAAAGAAAAAACAACCAAAAAAACCACCACCAATAACAGGTGCTCACAAAAGCACCTCAAATTACAAAATAGGGGGTGGTGTCACCATTAAACTAAACATAGGGCAATGTGGCTAACAGAAAAACTAATGTGTGCCAAAAAAAATGTACACCCCGGGGCAGATCTACGTAAACCTCACCCAACGCCCCCCCAGGAGCTTAAAACAAGATAAACCAAAAATAACAATATACACAACTAAACTAAAGTAAGGCAAAAATAACGACTGGTCAGAAAAAGAATCACAACACATCAAAAGGATACAACATAACTAAAAATTTCTAAACCTAACACAAGACAACCAGAGACAACCAAAAACAAACCATAAACAAGGGCGCTGCCACCACCCTAGCCAAAAACGCGCAATGAACAAAGAAACATGGGGACTTAAATAGTGCTAGCAATTGGAAGGGGACTGGTTGCTGGGTAAACGGAGATAAGTGGAAAACTGGATCCAGGTGCGCTGATCTGTAAGGAAAATGGTAAGTAGAACCTGAAGGGGGAGACAAAGCACAACACACACATAACAAAACACAAAATAGCAGGCCTGCATACACAAACAGAAAAAGAAACAGACAAAGTCGTAACACCAGTAATAGTCCATGCTAGGGTGGTGCTTGAAAGTTTTTGAACTCTTTAGAATTTTCTATATTTCTGCATAAATATCACCTAAAACATCATCAGATTTTCACACAAGTCCTAAAAGTAGATAAAGATAACCCAGTTAAACAAATGAGACAAAAATATTATACTTGGTCACTTATTTATTGAGGAAAATGATCCAATATTACACATCTGTGAGTGGCAAAAGTATGTGAACCTTTAGGATTAGCAGTTAATTTGAAGGTGAAATTAGAGTCGGGTGTTTTCAATCAATGGGATGACAATCAGGTGTGAGTGGGCACCCTGTTTTATTTAAAGAACAAGGATCTATCAAAGTCTGATCTTCAAAACACATGTTTGTGGAAGTCTATCATGGCATGGAGAAAGGAGATTTCTGAGGACCTCAGAAAAAGTGTAGTTGATGCTCATGAGGCTGGAAAATGTTACAAAACCATCTCTAAAGAGTTTGGATTCCACCAATCCACAGTCAGGCAGATTGTGTACAAATGGAGGAAATTCAAGACCATTGTTACCCTCCCCAGGAGTGGTCAACCAACAAAAATCACTCCAAGAGCAAGGCATGTAATACTCTGTGAGGTCACAGAGGACCTCAGGGTAATTTCTAAGCAACTGAAGGCCTCTCTCACATTGGCTAATGTTAATGTTCATGAGTTCACCATCAGAAGAACACTCAACAGTAATGGTGTGCATGGCAGGGTTGCAAGGAGAAAGCCACTGCTCTCTAAAAAGAACATTGCTGCTCATCTGCAGTTTGCGAAACATCATGTGGACAAGCCAGACGGCTATTGGAAAAATGTTTTGTGGACGGATGAGACCAAAATAAAACTTTTTGTTTTCAATGAGAAGCGTTATGTTTGGAGAAAGGAAAACACTGCATTCCAGCATAAGAACCTTATCCCATCTGTGAAACATGGTGGTGGTAGTATCATGCTTTGGGCCTGTTTTGCTGCATTTGGGCCAGGATGGCTTGCCATCATTGATGGAACAATGAATTCTGAATTATACCAACGAATTCTAAAGGAAAAAAAGTCAGGACATCTGCCCATGGTGGGTCATGCAGCAAGACAATGACCATAAACACACAAGTCGTTCTACCAAAGAATGGTTAAAGAAGAATAAAGTTAATGTTTTGGAATGGCCAAGTCAAAGTCCTGACCTTAATCCAATCAAAATGTTGTGGAAAGACCTGAAGCGAGCAGTTCATTTGAGGAAACCCACCAACATCCCAGAGTTGAAGTTGTTCTGTACAGAGGAATGGGCTAAAATTCCTTCAAGCTGGTGTGCAGGACTGATCAACAGTTACTGGAAATGTTTAGTTGCAGTTATTGCTGCACAAGGGGGTCACACCAGATACTGAAAGCAAAGGTTCACATACTTTTGCCACTCAAAGATATGTAATATTGGATCATTTTCCTCAATAAATATATGACCAAGTACAATATTTTTGTCTCATTTGTTTAACTGGGTTCTCTTTATCTACTTTTAGGACTTGTGTGAAAATCTGATGATCTTCTAGATCTTATTTATGCAGAAATATAGAAAATTCTAAAGGGTTCACAAACTTTCAAGCACCACTGTATATCACAGATGACTGTTCTAGCTCAGGTTCCACCCACTATCAGTGTGTCTGATCTCAATACATCCTTCAATTATCTATAATCTATTCTGCTTATCCATCAGAGTTGTGCGGAAAGCTGGAGCCAATCCCAGCTGACTTTGGGCAAGAGGTGGGGTAAACCCTGTGCAGACGAACAACCACATTCATACTCACATGCACCAGGAAGCAAGCAACAGGTGTAAATAATCAAGGAGGAACCCAATTAACAGATGGAGGACAGGAAACATTGACCATAAAAGGAAAGGACAGGGCAAAAAGGACAGACAAGATATGATGTACAGAATATTTATGATAAACAGGGACAGCATTGACAGTATAAATTGACAATATAAATGCTGATCAAATTCTCTGTCATTGTTGTCATAAAAGCTTGACATTCATTTTAAAAATGTTTAATGAAAGAGGAAATGAATTTTCTCTCTGTCATTCTCCAGCCTATGTGACAGACAAGTGAAATCTCTCAGAAGGGAAATGAGTGGATGGACTGATAAAGAAATTTAATTCATATGCAAATACAAAGGGCAACCAATCAATTATTCTTATTTTAAGAGATATTTAAACTCCTGACTCTGATTGGTCGCTTCATTTCACTCTTAATTCTGATTGTTGTGACCTCCTTAACTCTGAGTGAGTGGAGTGACATCATTGCTCAGGCATATCAGTAACCCATCATCTGATTTTCCACTTCCTGCTCTCTGCCCCACACACTTATTTGATGGACAGCCTAACAAAACCGTAACAGAAAAATGACATTCATCATGTGATAGTTTTTTTTTTCATGCGATTACGTGGAGGGCGGCATGGTGGTGTAGTGGTTAGCGCTGTCGCCTCACAGCAAGAAGGTACGGGTTTGAGCCCAGTGGCCGGCGAGGGCCTTTCTGTGTGGAGTTTGCATGTTGTCCGTGTGGGTTTCCTCCAGGTGCTCCAGTTTCCCCCACAGTCCAAAGACATGCAGGTTAGGTTAACGGGTGACTCTAAATTGACCGTAGGTGTGAATGGTTGTCTGTGTCTATGTATCAGCCCTGTGATGACCTGGCAACTTGTCCAGGGTGTACCCCGCCTTTTACCCATAGTCAGCTGGGACAGGCTCCAGCTTGCCTGCAACCCTGTAGAACAAAATAAAATGGCTAGAGATAATGAGATGAGATTATTTGGAAAAATGTGTGAAAGTGCGTTCCATTCATATTAAAAAATGAAATTCATGGTTAAAAAAAGAAAGAAAAACACATAAGAATCAACACATGCCAAAAAAGTCATGTGATTGACATGACATTTTTTAGATTTGCCACCTCCATCCATGCATCCATTGTCTGTAGCCGTTTAGCCTGTACAGGGTCGCAGGCAAGCTGGAGCCTATCCCAGCTGACTATGGGCGAGAGGCAGGGTACACCCTGGACAAGTCTCCAAATCAACGCAGGGCTGACACACACATCAAGACAAACAACCATTTACACCTACAGTCAATTTAGAGCCACCAATTAGCCTAATCTGCATGTCTTTGGACTGTGGGGCAAACCAGAGCACCTGGAGGAAACCCACACAGACAACATGCAAACTCCACACAGAAAGGCCCCCATTGGCCACTGGGCTTGAAACCAGAACCTTCTTGCTGTGAGGTGACAGTGCTAACCACTACACCACTGTGCCACCTTTAGTTCATTTACTACAGTGTTTTGCAAAAGTATTTATCCCCCATTGTGTTTGTCCTGTTTTGTTGCATTACAAGCTGAAATCAAAATTGATTTTTTTTTTTTTTTTTGGGGGGGGGGGGGGGGGTGTTAGCACCATTTGATTTACACAATTTGCATACAGCTTTAAAGGGGAAAATTGTTGTTTTATTGTGACACAAACAACAATTAAGCCAAAAAAACAGAAATCTGGAGTATGCATAGGTATTCACCCCCTTTTCTATGAAACCCCTAAATAAGAGCTGGTCCAGCCAATTAACTTCATAAGTCACATAATTAGTTGATTACGATCCACCTATGTGCAATTAAAGTGTCACATGATCTGTCACATAATGTCTGTATAAATCAACTTGTTCTGGAAAGACCCTGACTCTGCAACACTACTAAGCAAGCAACATGAGAACCAAAGAGCACTCCAAACGTATCAGAGTATCAGGTATGAGGGGTGGGCAGATGTAAGTGTAGAAGCAGTATAAATAATGACAGTGATGTTTATTTACAGTGAGCAAATACACACACAGGCAAACAATCCCAAATGGCAGGCTAGATCAAAAACGTGAGACAAGCAAAGGGTCAGGCAAGGTGCAAACAGGAAATCAGAGGCAAAGCGAGAATGGGAATGAGAAACAGGAAATCAGAAACACAGGTCGAAAAGCTCGGTAATGCATACTGACATATCATAATACTTCACCATGATTGTACATCAGCACAGTCCTTAAATAGGTGCACCCACAGTTCCTTAATTGAATTCAGGTGCGCATCATTAGCAGTGCACATGCTGGAGTCTGCTTGATGCACGCACAGCCCAAGGTGCGCCTTCACAGGTGCATGCACCACAATGTGCTGGACTGACAGAACCCTCTCCCAAAGATCTCCCACTGGGAGTGAAAATCCATCATACTTGGCTCCAGTGGGGGTTTGGGCTCGGGCTCAGGACACGACTTGGATTCTTGACAAGGAGTGGGCTTGAGTTTGGGACTTAACTTGGGCTCTGGGCCAGAATCATGCTCAGACTCTGGACTTGACTTGGGTCTTGGACTTGGCTCGGTTCCAGAACTGAAGGTGGACTCAAGCTCCGGGCTGTATTCGAGCTCTGGAGAGGAGTTGAGCTTTGGGCTGGACTCTGGCTCCAGCTCAGGAGATGACTCAGGCTTGAGCTCTGGACCTGGCTTGGACTCAGGGTTGTGCTCGAGCTTTGGATACAACTTGAGCTCTGGGCTGGACTCTGGCTCCAGCTCAGGAAATGACTCAAGCTGGAGTTCTGGAACTGGCTTGGACTCGAGTTCTGGAGATGACTTGAGCTCTGGGGTAGGCTCTGGTTCAAGTTTAGGAGATGACTCAGTTTGGAGCTCAAGAACTGGCTTGGACACAGGGCTGAAAGTGTACTCAGGACTTGATTCAGGCATGGGCTCGAGCTCTGTCAGCGTGTTGATTCGGTCCTGGTTAGGACCTGGCGGTGGGATGATGATGACATCTTCATGGCCAGGTGGCAGCGGAATGGCACAGATGTCTTCATAGCTGGGGGCCGGCAGGATGAAGACACCTTCCACTAATACAAGTTCTGGAACAGGCTCAGGTTCTGGCACTGGCATTAACTCAAGCATCCGCACTGGAGCTGGCACAGACACCGACTCTGGTGTAGGCTTTGATGCTCTAGCTGATCCAGGCACTGGCTCTGGACACAAGCTCTGAGACTGTCTCTGGCATGGGTTCTGACTCAAACACTGGTGCTGGCACTGGTTCTGGAGTAGACAGTAGTGCAAGCTCTGACACTGGCTCTGGCACTGGAGCCGGCACTGGTTCTGGAGTAGACACTGGCACTGACTCTGACTCTGGTTCTGGAACAGGCATTGGCTCTGGAACTGATGCTGACTCCAACTCTGACTCTGGCACTGGTTCTGGAGCAGACACTGGTGCTGACTCTGGCACTGGTTCTGGAGCTGGCTCTGACACTGGTACTGGTTCTGGAACAGGCGCTGACACTGGCACTGGGACAGACACTGGCGCAGGCACTGGGACAGATGCTAGCACGGGCACTGGAACAGGAACAGACCCTGACACTGGAAAAGAAGCTGGTGCTGGAGCGGGCTCTGGTGCTGATTCAGTCTCTGGCTCTGATGCTGGAGCTGGCACAGGAACAGATGCTGGCACTGGCACTGGAACAGATGCTGGCACTGGCTCAGGTTCCGACATGGGTTCTGATACAGACTCTGGTTCAGGCATTGATTAAAGTGCTGGTTCTGGCTGAGAAACCAGCTCTGGAGAGACAGCCTCTAAGAGGGCTCAGGAACTACAGCCGCCTCTGCTGTCTCTACATCAGCCACTGGAGGGAGCTGTGGAGCAATGGCCTCCTCTGCTGAGTCAGCCACTGGAGGGTGCTCTGGAGCGATTACCTCCTCCGCTGCATCGGCCATCAGAATCAGAATGATTCCCCCCCCCAAAAAAAAAAAATCATGGGGTTCCTGCTTTTCCAATGATTCAAAAATGAACTGGAGCATGGCAAAGAAAGTCTGTGAGCTTCAAAGGCATGGGCGCTCAACTCAGATCAAAGTAATCCACCCATCTGTGTGCTCATCCAGAAATAAACGTTCGTAAAAAGCTTACCCAGATGGGTTCTGGTGGCTTGGGCTCCTGGAGGTCCTCATAGAAGAAGTCACACTGCATGTTGAATCCCATAGGGTGATGTATTCCATAGGAGGGTGCCAGAGGACTCCAGTCAGGCTTCAGCCAGAAATACGAGGTGAGGGGCTGAGACATGGAAGCCCGAAAGCGGCGTGGAATCGCATACTGAAAAGCTTCTGCTGCATCCATTGCAAGGCAAAGTATTCTGTCAGATATGAGGGGTAGGTGGATGTAAGTGCAGAAACAGTATAAATAATGACAGTGATGTTTATTTACAGTGAGCAAATACACACACAGGCAAACAATCCAAAACAGCAGGCTAGATCAAAAACATGAGAGAAGCAAAGGGTTGGGTGAGGTGCAAACAGGAAATCAGAGGCAAAGTGAGAATGGGAACAAGAAACAGGAAATCAGAAACATGGATAGAAAGGCTCAGTAATGCATACTGACGTGTCATAATGCTTTGCCCTGATTGTGTGTCGGCACAGTCCTTAAATAGGTGTATACATACAGTAGTTCCTTAATAGAGTTCAGGTGCACATCTTTAGCAGCGTGCATGCTGTACGGTAAGTCTGCTTGACGTGTGTGCAGCCCGAGGCACGCCTTCAGGTGCACGTGCCACAGCATGCAGGACTGACACAGAGACAAAGTCAGAGATCAGGGTTGGGTTATAAAAAAATATCCCAAACTTTGAATATCCCACAGAGCACCATTAAATCCATCATAACAAAATAGAAAGAATATGGCACCACTACAAACCTAACAAGAGAAGGCCGCCCATCAAAACTCACAGACCAGGTAAGGAGGACATTACTTGGAGATGCAACAAAGACACCAAAGAGAACACTGAACGAGCTGCAAAGATCCACAGTGGAGATGGGAGTATCTGTCCATAGAACCACTTTTAGTTGTACACTCTATAGAGCAGGGCTTTATGGAAGAGTGGCCAGACAAAAGCCATTGCTTAAGAAAACATGTTTGGAGTTTGCCTAACAACATGTGGCAGACTCCCCAAACAAATGGAAGAAGATTATTTGGTCAAATAAGACTCAAATTTATCTTTTTGGCCATCATGGGAAATGCCACGTGGCGCAAAGCCAACCCCCTGAGAACACAATTCCTACAGTGAAGCATGGCAGCATCATGCTGTGGGGATGTTTTTCATCTGCAGGGATATGAAAGCTGGTCAGGAATGAAAGAAAGATGGATGGCACGAAATACAGGACAATTCTGGAGGAAAACTTGTTTGAGTCAGCCAGAGGTTTGAGACTGGGATAAAGGTTCACATTCCAGCAGGACAATGACCCTAAACATAATACTAAAGCTACACTGGAGTAGTTTTAAAGGAAACATTTAAATGTCTTGGAATGGTCTAATCAAAGCCCAGACCTCAATCCAATTGAGAATCTGTGGCATAACTTGAAGATTGCTGTACACCAAAGCAACCCATCTAACTTGAAAGAGTTGGAGCAGTTATGCCTTGAGGAATGGGCAAAAATCCGAGTGGCTAGATGCGCTAAGCTAATAGAGACATACCCCAAAAGACTTGCAGCTGTAATTGTCGCAAAAGGTGGCTCTACAAAGTATTGACTTTGGGGGTGAATATCAATACACACTCCAGATTTCTGTTTTTTTTTTCATCTTAATTATTGTTTGTGTCACAATCAACCAACGATTTTCAAAGTGGTAGGCATATTGTGTAAATTTAATGGTGTTAACCCCCCAAAATCCATTTTAATTCCAGCTTGTTGCAGGATTTGTTAGTCAGAAATAATTCAACAGAATACTACATATTGGTCAAGATTTTTGAGCTCACTCTGTATTTGTATTCCTTTATAGAGCTGGTGAAGAACATACATAAATAGACGTGAACTATTGCAGTTTGTGAACCCTTTAGAATTTTCTATATTTCTGCATAAATATGACCTAAAACATCATCAGATAAGTCCTAAAAGTAGATAAAAAGAACCCAATTAAACAAATGAGACAAAAATATTATACTTGGTCATTTATTTATTGGGGAAAATGATCCAATATTACATATCTGTGAGTGGCAATAGGATGTGAACATTTGCTTTCAGTATCTGGTGTGACCCCCTTGTGCAGCAATAACTGCAACTAAACGTTTCTGATAACTGCTGATCAGTCCTGCACAACGGCTTGCAGGAATTTTAGCCCATTCCTCTGTACAGAACAGCTGCAACAAAACAGGACAAACACCAAGGGGGATGAATACTTTTGCAAGGCACTGTATTTAGTTATTTGTTATTTATTTTATTCTATTTTCTGTGGGTTTATTGATCACATAGTCTTCACATGATATAAACAAATATGCTTACTTAAGTTCACATGTACCGTACAATCTCAGAGCCTCACACAAATAGACGTGATTTTTCTTCACTTTCTGGACCCAGCTATCCATCACCCTCTTGAGGAACTATTGTTTTCTGTATGTTCTTCACCAGCTCTATAAAGGAATACAAATTCAGAGTGAGCTCAAAAATCTTGACCAATATGTAGTATTCTGTTGAATTATTTCTGACTTACCAAATCCTGCAGGTTTCATTTCACATAGTGTTACTGAAATATTCAACATAGATCACCAGCAGAATAATGATGCCTCACTAAATCTGTGTTGATCTGAAGGGAAACATGTTCATATGATGAGAATATTTCTGCATTATCCCACTGTTTGATGCTGAAACTTAGAAATGGTGGCTCAGAGCTGAACATTGCTGGGATTATTCTGGCTCTTGATTTCCATCAAGAGGAGAAAATGAAGCTGCTGTCGAAGACTGAACAGAATGAATGCAAAGGAAAAAAATAGAACAAAAAAGAAAAAACATCCAAGGCTGAAAACTGCAAACGCAGACACCCACATTCCCACTTGCTCAGAGTTTATGTGAGCCGGACTCTGATCATGTTTCCCATCTGCTTTTTATCCTCAGTAATCTTCACACAGCCAAACTAATTTACTCTCACCGCTGATGATAATGATGTTGCTGATGTGTGCACTTGTTTTCTGTACAAAATTTACACGGTGTTACAGGACGTCATCGATGACAAGGAAGCCCTTCTCTTCTTTTTCTTCTTCTTTTGCAGACTGAAGTATACACTTGACAAAATGATTTCCCAAGAATAATAAACACATGTTCATATTATACCTTTGTGTCAAATGACATTACATTACATTGCATTAATGGAATTTAGCAGACACTCTTATCCAGAGTAATGTACAACATATCCAGAGC
The DNA here is from genome assembly GCF_027579695.1 of Neoarius graeffei. Lineage (NCBI taxonomy): Eukaryota > Metazoa > Chordata > Actinopteri > Siluriformes > Ariidae > Neoarius > Neoarius graeffei. Next base: position 13,400,681 of record NC_083586.1, read on the forward strand.
AACCGAGGGAGCAATTGGGGGTTATGTGCCTTGCTCAAGGGCATTTCAGACATTCCTGCTGGTACAGGGCATTGAATTAGCAACCTTTTGGTCCCAAAACTGCTTCTCTAACCATTAGGGCATGGCTTCCCCAAATGAAAATCACTTGTGAATAATCAAATGACTCACATGAGAAATTTGCATGTGGTTTATTGACATTTCACAATATATTTCTCACCTTTTTATACATAGTGCAGGTGCTTTTCCTTTTCCATGTGTGATTCATACATACAGTATGATTCACTTGTTTTTACAAGATTTCCCCCCACATGATTTGTATGATTCTTTGGCATGATTCATTTATTTTCAAATGCAATCATTTCACATGTAATTTAACTACCTCCACCAACTTTGTTGGAGGACATTATGGTTTTGGCTCCATTTGTTTGTTTGTTTGACTGTTCCGAATGTAACTCACAAAGTAGTGAATGGATTTGGATGAAATTTGGTGGATAACTTCAGTATTATCCAAGGTTCAAGTGGTTTGATTTTGATGTCAAACTGGATATGTATATGGATCCAAGATCCACATACAATGGTGTTTGAAAGTTTGTGAACCCTTTAGAATTTTCTATATTTCTGCATAAATATGACCTAAAACATCATCAGATAAGTCCTAAAAGTAGATAAAGAGAACCCAATTAAACAAATGAGACAAAAAATATTATACTTGGTCATTTATTTATTGAGGAAAATGATCCAATATTACATATCTGTGAGTGGCAAGAGTATGTTAACCTTTGCTTTCAGTAACTGGTGCAGCAATAGCAGCAACTAAACGTTTCCGGTAACTGTTGATCAGTCCTGCACACAAGCTTGGAGGAAGTTTAGCCCATTCCTCAATACAGAACAGCATCAACTCTGGGATGTTGGTGGGTTTCCTCACATGAACTATTTGCTTCAGGTACTTCCACAGCATTTCAATTGGATTAAGGTCAGGACTTTGACTTGGCTATTCCAAAACATTAACTTTATTCTTCTTTAACCATTCTTTGGTAGAACAACTTGTGTGCTTTGGGTTGTCGTCTTGCTGCATGACCCACCTTCTCTTGGGATTCAGTTCATGGACAGATGTCCTGACACTTTCCTTTTGAATTTGCTGGTATAATTCAGAATTCATTGTTCCATCAATGATAGCAAGCCGTCCTGGCCCAGATGTAGCAAAATAGGGCCAAACCATGATACTACTACCACCACCATGTTTCACAGATGGAATAAGGTTCTTATGCTGGAATGCAGTGTTTTCCTTTCTCCAAACATAGCGCTTCTCATTTAAACCAAAAAGTTCTATTTTGGTCTCATCCATCCACAAAACATTTTTCCAATCGCCTTCTGGCTTGTCCACATGATCTTTAGCAAACTGCAGATGAGCAGCAATGTTCTTTTTGGAGAGCAGTGGCATTCTCCTTGCAACTCTGCCATGCACACCATTGTTGTTCAGTGTTCTCCTGATGGTGGACTCATGAACATTAGCCAATGTGAGAGAGGCCTTCAGTTGCTTAGAAGTTACCCTGGGGTCCTTTGTGACCTCGCCAACTATTACACACCTTGCTCTTGGGGTGATCTTTGTTGGTCGACTACTCCTGGGGAGGGTAACAATGATCTTGAATTTCCTCCATTTGTACACAATCTGTCTGACTGTGGATTGGTGGAGTCCAAACTCTTTAGAGATGTTTTTTTAACCTTTTCCAGTCTGATGAGCATCAACTACACTTTTTCTGAGGTCCTCAGAAATCTCCTTCGTTCGTGCCATGATACACTTCCACAAACGTGTTTTGAAGATCAGACTTTGATAGATCCCTGTTCTTTAAATAAAATAGGGTGCCCACTCACACTTTGTCATCCCATTGATTGAAAAGACCTGACTCTAATTTCACCTTCAAATTAGCTGTTATTCCTAGAGGTTCACATACTTTTGCCACTCACAGATATGTAATATTGGATCATTTTCCTCAATAACTAGATGACCAAGTATGATGTTTTTGTCTCATTTGTTTAACTGGGTTCTTTTTATTGACTTTTAGGACTTGTGTGAAAATCTGATGATGCTTTAGGTCATATTTGTGCAAAAATATAGAAAATTCTAAAGGGTTCACAAACTTTCAAGCACCACTGTATGTATGTAGATCTAGGATTGTTTTGCCTGTTCTCAAATGTACCTCAAGAAGTAGTGAATGGATGTGGCAGCGGGGGTGTGGTCGAGCGTGAATTCTGAATGGCGAGGAGTCAGGTTGAACCAGTAGGTAACATGTGACAAGGTGCACCTATGTCTAATTACTGGCTGTCTATTAGCCTGTGTCTCTGTGTGTCTTTCAGACAGCCAGGAATGAGAAAGAGAGCTGTGACACCCCATCGCGCATATGTGTAGTGTGTTTGTTTCATTAATAGTCACTGAAAAGTGTAAACAATGAAAGAACACACCTGTTCTGAAGCCTGATCCTAGTTCCTCTGTTCCCCAAAGTCAGAGAGTTGTTCCACTGGTGTGGAAACCTGGGACTGAAGAGCGAACACTGCCATGGAGTCTAAACCAGTAAGAGCACTGCTCCAGACACTCGCCAATGACCTCCAGCACCAGCATCATGCCCTCATTGTGCTTGCAGTAGATTCAGGGCACTGCTTCCAGACTCTGCTCAAGGCCCAGGCAGAAGACCAGCAGGTGATCTGGAACTGGATCCAGTCAACAGGTTCTCCAGCGGTCATCTCTGTGGCCAGCATGCCCATCCAGCAGGTCAAGATGGGGCCACAGGATGACCCCAAAGCCTTCCTTGAGCTGTTCAAGCATGTCATAGAGGTGAGCTTGTGGTCAACCTCACAGTGGGCAGCTTGCCTATTGCTGCTCCTGTTGGGGGAAGCCCAGCTCGCCAGCTCCTGACCAGGAGCATGCTGGAGTACCCCAACCTGAAGCTGGCCATCCTACAGTGGGTCGGCTGTGGCCCAGAAGAGCAGCACCAGTGCTTCCGCTCACTGGCATATGGTAAAGTGGGCCAGCTGTTTGCGTTTGCATAACAGATCTGGGACGCCTGCCGACAGGGGATGCTGGCAGGCGAGTGCGAAGTCGAGATGATCATCGAACAAGTGATACTGGAGCAGTTCATCACCCAACTGCTGAGCAAGACATCAACATGCATCTGGGTCACCTAGTGGTGTCGCTGAAGGAGGTGGTCTGGTTGGCCGAGGACCACCTGATGGTGTTTCCGGGAGTGAGTGCTCCTGCAGCTTCTTGTCCATTCTCTCTCTCTCTCTCTCTCTCTCTCTCTCTCCCCTCCCTTTCCCTCTCCATTCTTTCTCCTCACCCCTCCCCTTCCCCAGCTCCATGGAAATTGGGGCCAATTCCCCCAAAACCCACTTCCTGCACTCGTGTCTGTTCTTGTGTTTCTTCTCTCCCTTCTCCTTTGGTGTCTGTGCCACCATTAACTCCATCTCTCTCTCTCTCCACAGGTGGACTCATCCATGCCCACCAGAACCAGTAGCAAGCATGGGCAGGTCTGTTGGCACAGAGGGAAGGTGGGGAATCAGTGCTTCCACAAGGAGGCGGGGCTACTGATTCATGCACCTGATGCACCACAGACTTCCCCTGATCGAGCAGGAGTGTATAAAATCATTGTGAGCATTCAAGGGGGGTACACAACAGGCATTGGAAATTCAGGTTGTAATCAGACTTCCATGCATCAAAGCCTGATTCAGGGTGGGGCACTGGAAAATGCATGATTGGTGAAGGTCAAATGTGTGCATGGTGACATTCGCAAATATCTCCTAATGCCTGTCACTATTCACTTCAAGGGAGAAAAAACATCATGTAGAGGTGGCAGTTATTCCGAGCCTCACCCACCCACTGATCCTGGGAACAGATTAGGCAGGGTTTAAAACCAGGGCTTTGAACCGGTTCAAGGAACGAAAACGAAAACCGGGAACTTTTTCTATTTCACATGGAACAGAAACGAAACCAGAAACTTTATTATTTTTTATGCTCCGGAACAGAAACGCTTATTAAAAATAATGGTAACCGGTTAATACCGGTTTTTATTTCATTCCTCAAAGTTTCCGTAGCCTACAAATAAAAAAGCCATTCTTCTCCTGCGCAAGTTTCTATGACCCGCTGGGGTTCACTTCCTGTGTGACGTTCGCTGACCGAATGGAGAGAGCGGGAAGGTGGACTACTATCACGTCTCCATTACTGAGTGTCTGAGCAAAGAAGAGCCTGAACGATGCAACCTCCCTATTGGCTGTTTGTAAAAATGTATCAGTTGTTGCCCTTCCCACGGGAATCATCGCGGGCTCGAGAGACGAGACCTGACGAGTTAGTTCGTTGGTAGCAGAACAAAATGTCTGGACACAAATTGGGTTTTCAGAAAAGGAAAGAAAATAAACGGAGGGTCGAAAATACAAAAAAGGAGGCAGAAAATGCAAAACGAGTTTTAAGGTAGGACAAATGGTTACTTTTTAAGGCAGCCCGCCGTGGCTGCAGGCTTTCAGTTGTGTCATTGAATGGTTACTTTTCTGAGGCAGCCCGCCGTGGCTGCCTGCAGGCTTATTTATTATAGCCCATTTAGTTAAAATAGTTGATATAAAATGTTTATAGTTATAGTTATGTGATGGTTGTCCTGATTTAGACTGGTGTTTTTTTTTTGGGGGGGGGGGGGGGGGGGGTTGCGCGATGTTGCACCCGGGTCCAGATTAGGGCAGAACCGGCCCTGGCTACATTTCAGGTGGAGTTTGTTTTATGTATGTATGTACTTGCATAGATGTGTACTTGGTCTTCCAATATGGTGCCTAACAAAATCGCGCGGCGCGGTGACGTCATGCGGTAGCCCTCTATAGGGCCTGACTAGCCTTTGGTAACACACTAAACGAATTATCTTTCATTTTTGGCACTTTTTCTGTTTGTGTAGATGGGAAGACATACTGAGAATCCAAATCGCCAACATTTGAAATAATAATTGTTTTGAATTATTTCTTGTCTTATTTAATGAAGGTTGTAATAGAATTAGCCTACATTTGGCCTAAGCTGGATGAGACAGAGACATAACTTTATAGCCATTTGTTAAACCGCTGACAGGGAACCGTTCCGGTAACGAATTTTTTTTGTTCTAACCGGTTCGGGAACGTCTATTTAATGGTGGAACCCAAAACCGGAAACGTTAAAATTCCGTTTCTGTTCGGAACGAACCAATAGGAAAAAAATTCTGGTTCAAAGCCCTGTTTAAAACATTAATGAAACAGTTCGTAGTGGGTGGGTACTGCAGTAGCATGTCATGGGGAAATTCCACCACAATGTTAGCTGGGGAGGTGGTCCCAGGACCCTCCGTGTCCCCTCTGCATCATGATGACAAGGAGAAGGGGGGAGAGCTCTCCTCTCTCTCTGGGGAATCCCTGAGGAGATTTCCCATTAGAGCAGGTGCGTGACAAGTCTCTGAGACATGCTTTTGACCAAGTGAAAGTAGCTGATGGCCAAATCCTCCAACCTAATGTTGCACTTTCCTTCCCGTATTTTTGCATTATTAAAGCATATACACAGAGCCATGGCCTCACTTTCATTTATAAATGCCTTGAGACCTCAAGAATGGCACAGGAATAGTTTTAAGTGTTAACAATAAATCTAATACAGTAATTTTTACAATTAAAGTAATTTATATAGGTAGCGGTTTGAGTGAATGACCTTGACGTCTGCCATGAAAATGCCAGGCTGAATCTCGTTGAGGTCTTTTATTAATAACTCAAGCACACATGACGTACATAACATGCTTCTAACCTAGCATCTTCCTGAGCATAACTGACTAAATTCCCAGAAGCCTTAGCTTCACGTAATGACGTCACCAATATGCGTAAGATAACTGATAAACATTACATCGCATTACATCTCCCCCCTTAGTTAAGTAAATCATTACCACAAAATCAATCCCCTGTTTATAACTAAAACCTTCACTGCCAAATTTACTTTCAAATAAACCTGTAATAATGCATAACATGAACGGCTGGTAATTACGTTCTTCAAATCTTTGTTACTGTTATTCTTACTTGCTTCATTTAGGTACCATTAAACAAATGAACTCATTAATGAACTGTTTAACTCATTAACTCAAGTATCGCTACCTGTTAAGCATCCACAACATAAAAATTCAACATTTCAAATCATTTTACATTCTTGTTACATTTCTCTTTTTGTTTTCTTTTGTTTTTTCTTACCACCTTCAGTTCTATTTAGGCACATAGTCCTTGAACCAGATATGAGGGTTAATAACTCTCCCAGATGATCTTTTGGGGGTGGTAGGTGGTAGGCTTTGGGACACAGTGGGACCGGGAGTGACAGGCCCCACCGAAGGAAGGGAAGGGGTGCCTGGGTCACAGGAACTGGCATGGCTCTGGTCACTAGTCTCTGATACAGTGACCTGTTCTGATGACCCCGGCACTTCCTGGATGTGTCTCTGGTTCCGACGGGTGAGTGTCCCTTGGTCTGTTTGGACGTAGTAGGACCTGGGCTCAGGTGCCTGCGCGATGACTTTTGCTGGAGTCTTCCAGCCTTTCTCTCCATCCAACTTGATGTTGATGTGTTGACCCGACTGCAGTACAGGTAAGGGCCGTGCTGAGTGTCGTCTGTTGTAAAATAAATGGTAGGCACTTTTGGTTTGTTGGTCTTTGCTCTTCACAGCATTGTAGTCCATGGGACTCAGAGCCAGCTGCGCAGGTAGGACGGGAACTGTCATCCTGATCTGTTGTCCGATGGCAATTTGTGCTGGACTCAGACCTGTTGCAGTGATTGGAGTAGCCCTGTAGCTCATAAGGGCTAGGTGAGGATCTGGCTGCCGCAGGATGCGCTTTGCTGTGGCAACGCTCTGCTCTGCTGCCCCATTGGCTTATGGATAATGGGGACTGGACGTTGTGTGTTTGAAGCTGTACTGTTCACTAAATGCTTGAAACTCTGCTGAAGTGAACTGGGTACCATTATCTGATACCAGCTCCAGGGGGATGCCCCACCTGACGAACATGCTTTTCAGGTGAGCAATCACTTGCTGACTGGTGGTGGTAGTCAGCTGTGCGATTTCAATGTCATGTGAGTAATAGTCCACAACAATGAGGTGCTGTTTACCGTCTTGTTCACAGAGGTCAGTGGCAATTCTTTGCCACGGACCACCGGGCAGGGGCGTGGTCATCAGTGGCTCACGCCTCTGCGTAGGCTTGTTCTTCAGGCAAAATCCACATGCTCTCACCATTTCAGTGATGGCACGGCCAATCCCTGGCCACCACACCAACATGCTGGCCCTTCTGCGACACTTAGTGAGCCCCTGATGGCCTTCATGTAGCTGGGACAGTACCTCTGCTTGCATTGAGCGAGGAATGATGATTCTGTCGTCATACAAGAGAAGTCCTTCTGCTTCTGACAAGCGTGCCCTGGCAGCATGGAACCCGTGTAGTGTGTATGGAATGCGTGCTAGTTCACCTGGCCAGCCGGCTCTGGTGTAGCGGATGACAGTCTGGAGATCAGTGTCCTGGCAAGCTCCTGTAACAACACAGCCCCCAGACCAAAGCCACTGGCATCGGCACTGACTACAGTTGGTCTGGTTGCGTCGTAGTACGCCAGCACTGGCGTGGAGGTCAGCATTTGCTTTACCCTCTTGAACGCTTGCTCCTGTGCCTCTCCCCTAATCACGTCCAGTCTGTCACCTGTTATTGGTCTTGTTCTGATCACAGCTTGTACGTAGGCCTTTACGTTGCGCTCCGTGTCAGATGCGTCTCTGTCTGGCAGAGGATTGTGTGACAACGTATCTGCCACAACAAGTTGCTTTCCTGGGACGTGCACGGCGTCTGCATTGAATTTCATGAGACGCATCAGCAATCGCTGACATCTCACAGGTGCCTTGTCGAGGTTGTATGAGTTTATGAGAGGGACAAGTGGCTTGTGATCAGTTTGCAAACAGAATTTCTCCATGCCCTGCAGATACCTGGTAAACCGCTCACATGCCCATATGCTGGCGAGACACTCTTTCTCGATCTGGGAATACCGTCGCTCGGCTTCCGTCAACGTTCTGGAACAGAAGGCCACTGGTCAGAGTCCGTTCCCCTGCTCCTGTAACAACACAGCCCCCAGACCGATGCTACTGGCATCGGCACTGACTACAGTTGGTCTGGTTGCGTCGTAGTACGCCAGCACTGGTGCGGAGGTCAGCATTTGCTTTACCCTCTTGAACGCTTGCTCCTGTGCCTCTCTCCAAACCCACACCATGTCCTTTTTCAGCAGGCTGTTGATGGGGTGCATGACAGATGAGAGGTCAGGGAGGAATCTCCCCAAATAGTTGATCATTCCGATGGTCTGCCGTAACTCTGTCATGTTGGTAGGACTCGGTAGCTCTGTTATTGCTCTGACTTTGCTTGTGTGCGGCCTGATGCTGTCTTTCCCTATCACATGGCCAAAGTACTGGATCTCAGATTTTCCAAACTGGCACTTACTCCGGTTGAGCTTTAGTCCAGATGCTCTGATGGTCTCCAGCACCTTTCGAAGATTCTCGTTGTGGTCCTTTCTGTCCTTGCCAAAGATCAGAATGTCATCCATGACCACCACGGTGCCTTCATGGTCTCTCAGGAGGGCACTCATTTTCTGCTGGAAAATTTCCGGGGCTGAGGTTATGCCAAACGGCAGCCTCCAGAAACAGAAACGACCCACCGGCGTGATGAACATCGTCAGCCTCCTGCTACTAGCATCAAGTGGTATTTGCCAAAATCCACTGGAAGTGTCGACAGTGGAGAACACAGTAGCGCCTGAGAGCTTTGGTGCGATGCCTTCAAGCGTGGGCAGGATGAATCACTCACATTTCAGTGCCTTGTTTAGTTTTGTCAAATCAACACAGATTCTGGGCTTTTTGTTCTTTTTGATCACCGGCACCATGGGGGCACACCAATCAGTGGCTTCGTGCACCTCTTCTATGATGCCCAAGGACTGCATGCGTTTCAGCTCCTCTTCCACTTGAGGCAGGATCGGGAAGGGAATGCGGCGAGGTGTGGGGATGCTATAAGGAGTGGCATTGGGCTGGAGCTCAATTTTCACAGGCTCACATTTCAAAAGTCCAATATCTCCAAAAACATCCTCGAAAGTTTCAATTCCATCCACTCTGTGAATTAGCCCCATTTCGGTAGCTATTCTCCTACCCAGCAGGTTGGTGGTGAATGGGCCCCTCATCACATAAATCCAGAATTGGTGATTCACACCACGTTCCTCAGTCTCTGCTAAGAATTTGCCTTTGCAATCGAGCTTTCCACCAGGACTAGTGAAAACTGCATTTGTTTCTTTCAAAACAGGGCGCTGGGGCAGGCTGAGGAATGTCTGCTCTGATATCACTGTAATATCTGCGCCTGTGTCAATTCTAAATTGCACAGTGCTCCCTTTAATTTGCAGATCTGTAAGCCACTTGTCTTCGTCGACTTCGGTGTTCTCAGTAACGGCTCTTAAGAACCAAGAGCTGCCCTCGTCACTATTGCTGTTAGCTGCTGCCACTGCTCTTACTGCCTTCATTTTGCACATCATTTCAAAGTGTCCCTTTTTACTGCATTTACGGCACTGTTTGCCATTTGCTGGACATGCTCCGAACTCATGCACTCTGCCACATCTCGAACATCCATCTTCCTGTTTCAGTTGCCCTCTTTTAGCTTTAGCCTTACTTTGTTTTCTCTCTGTCTGTTTGAATTGCTTTGGTTTACATGTGATTGCACTTGCTTCACTCTCTGGGGATCTGGCAGTGAGGCTTTGTGCCTTGATGAGCTCTGACTGTCGCGCGATGTTGACGGCTTTTTCTGAAGTCAAATCCGGTTCGAGCTGCAGTTTCTGAGACACCTCCATGTCCACTAATCCAATGACAATACGATCCCGTATCTGTTCATCTTTCGTAGCACCGAAATCGCAGTACTCCTCCAGTTCATACAAATGTCTCACAAACGCTTCCACGCTCTCCCCTTGCCGTTGCGAGTGCCTGTGGAAGCATGCACGCTCGTGGATGACATTCTGCTTGGGAACAAAGTGTTCGTCAAACTTTTTCATCGTTTCCCCGTAATAATCCTCAACATCCTCAGGGAAAGTGAATATGCTGAATATGGGCTCTGTTTCCTTACCCATGGCATAGAGCAGTGTGTTGACTTGGATTTTGCCATCCTCCTTGTCGAGTTTTGTAGCAACTCGGTAGCAAGAGAAGCGCTGTCTCCATATCAGCCATGTTGACGGTTGGGTGAAGTCAAACGACTCCGGCGCATGAAACTTGGCCATCTCATTGCTTCAGTCGAACAACTTCTCCTCGCGGTCGATCACTCAGTCACTGGGCCACTTCTGACACCATGTCATGAAAATGCCAGGCTGAATCTCATTGAGGTCTTTTATTAATAACTCAAGCACACACGACGTACATAACACATGCTTCTAACCTAGCATCTTCCTGAACATAACTGACTAAATTCCCAGAAGCCTTAGCTTCACGTAATGACATCACCAATATGCATATGATAACTGATAAACATTACATCGCATCACAACGTCCGTAACATCACAGCAGGAAGTCTATTGGTCTCATTGCCATTTCCGCTATACTAAAAAACAGAGCTGACTGCAACTCCGATCCTCCATTTTGAGCTAATTTATCGCCGTGCCACATAGATGTGTTGCTGGCTGGCGCAGCAACATGACAGAAGCTGGATTTACTTTGCATTCATGGCCCAAGAATATTCAAACTGCAAAGATTTGGATGCATTTTGCAAGAAGTTCACAGGCACATTGGGCACCTACAAAATGGTCTCTCCTCTGCTCTGCACATTTTCCTGAAGACTTGTATGAGACCTCTGATCTGTTGAGGAGTGTTGGCTATCAGTCTGTACTGAAAGAGTAAGTAAGTAAGTAAGTAAGTAAGTAAGTAAGTAAGTAAATTTAATTTATAAAGCACATTTAAAATAGTTTTCACTGACCAAAGTGCTGTACATAGGGTAGCTAAGAAATCAGAGGTAAAATGCACAAACAAACAACACAAAAAAAAAAATGCATTAATAGCTGCAACAAAAGTACATATTTCAAACACAGAGATTGACAGATAGACAAAGAGGCCAGAATTACACAAACAACAAATGAACAACAACAACATTTGAATAACACCCACTACAAAAAGAACTAGGGAATGGGCAGCTAAGGGGTTGCAAAAGCCAGCGAGTAGAGGTGAGTTTTGAGCCTGGATTTGAAAGAGAAAATAGAGGGGGCAAATCTAATGTCTGGGGGCAAACAGTTCCACAGACTTGGAGCCGCTACTGCAAATGCCCTATCACCTTTTTGTCTGAGGTGAGTCTGGGCTACATGGAGGAGACCTTTATCAGAAGATCTGAGGGACCTAGGTGCAGGGGGTGGTTTCAGAAGATTTGAGATGTAAGTGGGGGCTTGACCATGCAGCGCCCTGTAGACTATTAGTAGGACTTTAAATTGGATCCTAAAACTAATGGGGAGTCAGTGTAAAGAAGCCAGGACAGGGGTAATGTGCTCTCTCTTCTTGGTACCTGTCAGCAGTCTAGCAGCTGCATTTTGCACCAACTGTAAATGCATTAATTGAGACTGGGGGAGACCAAGATAGAGGGAATTGCAGTAATCTAGCCGGGATGTAATGAAGGCATGGATGACTTTTTCTAGGTCTTAAAGGATAAAGAAGGTTTGAGACAGGAAATCATTCTCAGTTGGAAGAAGCTATTCTTAATAACAGTACTAATCTGCTTTTTAAAGCAGAGTTCTGAATCAAGAGTGACACCTAGGTTTTTAGCATATGACTTAACGTATGGAGAGAGATGAACAAGCTTGTCAGCCGCTGAGGATCGAGATTTGGGAGGACCAAAAATGATAACCTCAGTTTTGTCATTATTTAGCTGGAGGAAGTTGATGGTCATCCAGCACTTAATGTCCTCAAGACTATCCAATAGTGGCTGTATGGAATCCCTAGATTTAAAGGGGAGCTACAGTTGTGTATCGTCTGAAAGAGGGTGCAGTATCAACAATTAAAGAAGAAGAAAACTACAAGAAAAGTATTTATTTAATTAATTTATTTTTTAAAGGAAAGTGAGTTCAGTTGCACCAGTCCTCCTGGAGTGAGCCGAGGGTTGTTGGTAAAACCCGGGATGGAACGGGACAGGATACATCGCTCGAGCAGTGACCTCCCCGCGGTTGTTGCTCAAACTGGTGACATCCCGTTCCATCCCAGGTTTTAGTAATTGCCTGAGCTGAGCAGTAATGGCGAAATACACTGTATGAAGAAAACAGTGAATGAGTGGAGCAGCTGTCTTATTTCTAAACTGGATATTGCTGCCATCTTGCCCTTACAGGGAAGAAGTGAATGAATGGAGAACTGAACGAACAACTGAAAGTCAGATGGTTTCAAAAACAATCAGCCACAAGATTGGCCTTCAAGAAGCGAGAACACAGACGGGTAAGATCCGACTCTCATTTGGATAAAAAAACAACACGTTGTTTACCTGTATTTAGATTAATAAATGTAACTTGTATTGTCTGTTTAAGTTACCGGTATAAGCTTATTTAATTTGCTTCAGAATGTGATTGTCTCAGTTCATCTGATTATTTAATTAACCTTTTACGCTTTATCAGTGAAAATGCATGCATGTACATGTATGTTGCATAAGTTATAACACCTACCCTGTTTTAATGAGAGTCAACCCACAATCAATGAAGTCAAATCAGTCTTAGCTGAGCAAGTCGGTAACAGTATTTCTTACTTTCACCATAAATTTTTATTTTTATGACTTTGGTCTATCACTGTAAAAGGCTTCGGCCTTACAACCGGTTACTGCAGTGACGTCATGCACTCAGGCATGGCTAGCTCAGTGAGGCAGCTCGAATGCCAACTTTGAGGTCAATTTTAACTCTCGAAAATATATTTTTTATTCCCATTTATGCAGCATACAAGATGGAGATACTATCCACTCAGAAATTTATTTAAAAATAAAGGTTCTGCATATCACTTTTAAGGATAGACGATATTAAGTGAGGCAGGACACTCAAACTAAAGAAGAGATGATACACTTGTTGGTCTTGAAGAGCTGTAGGGAACTCTTATTCCATCATAATCCTATGGCTGGGCATTTGGGGCAGGATAAAACACTAAATCATCTCATGGCCCATTTCTACCAGCCAGGGATTCACGCTGATGTCCACAGGTGGTGTGGCTTGTGGCAAATGCCAGCTGGTGAATCCAGCAGCCACACCAAAAGAACCATTGTGCCCAATACCATTAATTGAGATCCCCTTTGAAAGAATTGGCATGGATCTCATCGGGCCATTAGATTAGACTGATCTGCACATGGGTATCACTTTGTATTAGTCACAGTGGATTATACAATGCGATATCCGGAAGCAGTGCCTCTCCGCAATATTTCAGCACGCAGTGTTGCAGAGGTGCTCTTCCATGTTATCTCCCAAGTCGGGATTCCGAAAGAAATCCTGACTGATCAAGGCACTACTTTGTCATATACACTTTGTGAAGTATATGAATTATTGGGGATTAAATCGATTCGTGCAAGTGTTTATCATCTGTAAATGGATGGGCTGGTCAAATGGTTTAACCAAACACTTAGAAACATGATTCCTAAACGCATTCACAGGGATGCTAAAAACTGGGACAGGTGGCTCAACCCTCTGTTATTTGCAGTGTGCAAGGCCCCACCAGCCTATACCGCGTTTTCCCCGTTTGAATTGCTCTAGGAGCACAAGCCCCATGGTGTCTTAGACACCATTAGAGAAAATTGGGAGGAGGGGCCTTCACAAAGCAAAAATGAAATTCAAAACATTTTTGACCTGAGAGCAAAACTCCATATACTAAGTCACATAACCCAGGATAATTTGCTACAGGCCCAAGATCATCATGCTTGCCTGTACAACAGAGAGGCATGGCTAAGGGAGTTTGCACCAAGAGATAAAGTCCTCATTTTACTGCCCATCTCAAGCTGAAAATTACTTGCCAATGGCAGGGCCCTTTGAGGTCAAACGGCGAATTGGTGAGGTTGACTATGAGGTCAAATGTCCAGATAGAGGCGACACATGCCAAATTTACCCCCTCGATCTCATGATACCATGGAGAGAGGAGGCAACTGTGGCTCTGGTGATGGTAGTTTTGGAGAGGATGGAGCTGGGACTGGAGGCAAGTCTAAAAAGTGCAGCCTGATTCACCCCGGTCCCTTGTGGAGACCACCTCTCACTATCCCAGAGAGCACAGGTTGTTAGGTTGCAAGAGGAATTCTGCAATGTGTTCTCACCCCTCCCTGGTCACACTGACCTTAAAGAGCACCACATCGAGACTCCCGGGGGGGTGCAGCCACCCATATTGGCTCCCTGAGCACAAGAAAAATGTGGTTCAAGTTCAAGTTTATTGTAGCCATATCAACAGTATAAAAATACAGTTGCTAGGAATATACTTTGGTGTGCTCACAAATCCCAACAATACAATCAGACCAAACAAAAAACTAAGGGGGGGACAAGACAGAAAGACAAGGGGGCACATAATAACAGGGAATGACAACATACAAAAAAAAAAAGAAAAGTGCATTGGATATATAGAGTACAGCTGGTGGTACATAGTGCAAAATAAACAAGGGAGGTAGGTAGGCCAGGAAGTGGAGTAACTATAAAGTGCTAGTGCATATTCAAGTAACAGATGGCTTGTGGGTAGGTACTGTCCCTAAAATGTGAGGTGTTGCATGGGATGCTGCGGTACCTTCTCCCTGATGGTAGGAGTATAAATAGATAGTGTGCTGGATGAGTGTGGTCAGAGATGATGTTCTTGGCTTTCCTGGAAATTCTGGTGTTATAATGCAAGTCTAAGGTGGGGAGACTATGGCCAATGATTTTGGAGGCCCTGCGTACCACCCTCTCCAGCTGTTGCTTATCTTGGCTGGTGGTACTGCCATACCAGACCAGGATGGAGAAGGTGAGCATGCTCTTGATAGTAGCACGGTAAAAGTGTAACATGCTTGCTTGACTGACCCCAAATTTCCTCAACTGTCGGAGGAAGTGTAATCTTTGGTGAGCTTTTGAAATGATGAGACTGGTGTTCAGGGTCCATGACAGGGACTGATGAATGGTGGTGCCTAAAAAATGAAAAGAGGAGACCCACTCCACTACCTGGCCATTAATACAGATGGGGATGTGCTGGCCTGCCTTTTTCCTGAAGTCCACTATGAGTTCTTTGGTTTTGGATATGTTAAGTATAAGGTTATTGACTACACACCACTGCACTAGATGTTTGACCTCATCGCGATATGATGTTTCGTCCCAGTCACGTATGAGGCCTATAACAGTGGTGTCGTCTGCAAATTTTAGAAGTTTGACAGATGGAGAATTAGATATACAGTTGTTGGTGTATAGGGAGAATAACAGTGGTGACAACACACAACCTTGTGGCACGCCGGTGTTCAGAGTCTTGGTTGATGAAATATTGTTCTGGGTTCTAACACACTGTGTTCTATTATATAAAAAGTTGAGTAGCCACTGACAAAGTGAGGGGTTGACACCCATGGACAGGAGAGAGTTATACAGTCTGATAGGCAGGATAGTGTTGAAAGCTGAGCTAAAATCAATAAACAGGACATGAGCATAGGTGGACTTACAGTCAAGGTGCTGTAGAATGAAGTGGGTGCAAAGTGAGACAGCATCATCCACTCCCCTATTTGCCCTGTAGGCAAATTGGTGAGGGTCCAGTGTAATGTGTGACAGGAATCTACAGACTAAGCATTCAAACACTTTCATGACAACAGAAGTGAGAGCGACAGACCTATAATCATTAAGACAGGTAATGGTTTTTTTTGGGCACCGGAATGATCATAGCTGATTTAAAACATGCAGGCATAGTAGTACTGTTCAGAGACCAGTTAAAAATATAGCTGAGAATAGGAGCAAGTTCGTTAGCACAGTTCTTAAGTGTAGCTGGTGTCACACCATCAGGGCCGGCTGCCTTGTTGGTGTTCTGGCGCCGTAACAGTCTGTGCACATCGTGCTCTGTGATGGAAAGGGGAGTGTGTGTGTGCCCCACACCCAGCGGGTGAAGTAGGGTGCTTGTCTGGGCGCTGGTGTCATCAAAGCGGCAGAAAAAAAATCATTAAGCCGCTCTGGTAAGGAGAGGTCACAGTCCAGGATATGGGTGTTTCACCTTATAGTCTGTGATTTCCTGGAGGCCCCGCCAGACCCCCTTAATGTTATTGTCTTGCAGTTTATTTTCAAATTTGTTTCTGTAGTTGTGTTTTGCTGTGTTTACAGCTTTCTGTAGTCTGTATTTGAGAAGTTTGTATTGCTCTCTGTCCCCACTCTTATAAGCGTCATTTTTTCCTTACAGAGGTGCTTAACTTCCCGGTTAAACCAGGGTTTGTTGTTATTGTAGATGGTAATAGTCTTTGAGGGGATGCAAACAGACTCACAGAAACAGATGTAAGACATAATGCAGTCAGTGAAAAAGTCAATATTGTTCAAGTCAGCAGCAAACATGCCCCAGTCAGTGATATCAAAACAGTCTCATAGCATATCTATAACCACAGGAGAGCTCCTCTTGACCCTCATAGTCTTTGGTTTCGAGGTCTTAAGTCTCTGTCTATAATTAGGAACAAGAAATATTGTGTTGTGATCAGACTCACCAACTGGAGCTCTCACTAGGGCCTGGTACGCCTCCGGTATGGAGGAGTAGCACTGGTCGAGTGTTTTATCCAGCCTGGTGGGGATGTGAATCTGTGGTTTGTATCTGGGAAGTGTTTTCTTCATGGAGACATGGTTGAAGTCCCCAAGCACCAGAATAACTGAGTCAGGTTTGGAGTTTTCCGCGGTGTGGACGTGATCAGCTAGTTGCTGTGAGGCTGAAGCTGCCACCGCACTCGGAGGAATATAGGCTGCACACAGGATGATGGAAGAAACTTCCCTTGGCGAGTAGAAGGGGATACACCTCACCACGAGATGCTCCAAGTCGAGTGAGCAGCCGGACGAAAGGGTTTTGGTATCAGTACACCAGTTCTGGTTGATGTAGATACCGACACCTCCACCGTGCTGCTTCTCGGAGTCTCTAGTGCGATCAGCTCGGTGGAACGTGAATCCCTCCTGATGAAGCGCCGCATCAGGGATGTTTGCAGTCAGCCAGGTTTCTGTCAGACATATGGCAGCACAGTCTCTGAAGTCCCGTTGGGAGAGGATAAGGGAGGTGAGCTCGTCCTTCTTGTTTGCTAACGAGCGGACGTTAGATAGGATGAGGCTCGGCAAAGATAGTCTGTGGCCCCGACGTCTCAGCCGAGCTAGCACCCCTCCTCTTTTACCTCTCTTCCTCGGCGGGTGTTTCAGTCGCCCATGGGAGAGATTTGGTGGTAGATCCAAGACGATTGACTGTGGAACTGGCATAATGTCCCGAATGTGAAGGAGTTCCGTTCTGTCATAACAAATTAGTCCATTGCACGATTCTGGAAGAACACAAAACAGCATAAACAGAAAACAAACAAGGAGCAACACCGAGTCGCCATAGTACGGCGCCATCTTGGTTCGCAGATGTGCACCAATCATGTCTAAATTTGGGACGAACTTCAGGCTATGCTTAAAATGGGGGTAATTGAGGAATTGCACAGTGACTGGAGCAGCCCAGTGGTCTTGGTTCCCAAGACCGATAGGTCGGTCAGGTTCTGTGTGGACTATAGAAAAGTCAATGTGGTGTCTAAATTTGATGCATATCTGATGCTTTGCACTGATGAACTGCTCGATCAGTTAGGCGCGGCTTGCTTTTACTTGACACTGGATTTAACAAAGGCATATTGGCAGATCCCCTTGACTCCCTTCCTTTTGGGTTGTTTGGGGCTCCAGCGACGTTTCAGCATCTCGTGGACTGAATTCTCCAGCCGCACAATGCATATGTGGCAGCCTACTTAGATGATATAATCATCTATAGTAATGATTGGGAGAGGCATTTACAGCATCTCTGGGTGGTCCTGAGGTCGCTGAGGCATGCTGGACTCACAGTAAACCCATAAAAGTATGTAATTGGATGGGTGGAAGTACGGTATCTGGGCTTCTACTTGGGTGATGGGCAGGTGCGTCCCTAAATAGATAAGACTGTAGTGATTGCGGCCTACCCAAGACCTAAGACCAAAAAGGGGGTGAGGCAGTTCCTGGGGCTGGCTGGCTATTTTTGGTGGTTTGTGCGCAACTTTTTGGATGTCACCAGCCCGCTGACTGACCTCACTATAAAAATGGAGCACCAGATCCGGTCCAGTGGACAGCGCCATCTGAACAGGCTTTTGCTCAGGTAAAAGTGGTTTTGTGTGGGGGCCTGCTGTTGCATTCTCCTGACTTTTCTCTCCCTTTTGATGTACAGACTCACATATTGGACAGAGGGCTGGGGGCTATTTTGTCACAGATGGTGGGGGCAGGAGCATCTAGTGCTGTACATCAGCCATAAGCTCGCTATGTGAGAGTCAAGGTACAGCACCATAGAAAAGGAGTGTCTGGCCATCAAGTGGGCAGTCCTCACTCTCCAGTCCTACCTGCTAGGATGTTCATTCACCCTCTGTTCTGACCATGCCCATCTCCAGTGGCTCCACCGCATGAAGGATGCCAACGTGTGGATCACTCCTTCATATCTGGCCCTTCAGCCCTTTTAGTTAGAGATGGTCCACAGGCCAGGGGCACAGATAGAGAGGATTACCTCTCCCACTGGGGGGGGGGGGGGGGTCAGCTGCAGGCCAGATGGCTCTCTGGCTTGAGTTGGGCGGTGGGGATATGTGGCAGTGGGGGCATGTTTGAGTGTTGGCTGTGAATGGTGAGGAGTCAGGTTGAACCAGTAGGTAACATTTGACGAGGTGCACCTGTGTCTAATTACTGGCTGTCTGTTAACCTGTGGCTTTGTGCGTCTTTCAGACAGCCAAGAACGAGAGAGAGAGAGAGAGAGAGAGAGATAGAGCTATGACACCCTGTTGCAGGTAGGTATCATGTGTTTATGTTTTGTTAATCATCTCTGAAAAGTGTGAACAATAAAATAACACCTATTCTGAAGCCTGCTCCCAGTTCCTCTGTTACCCACTGTCAGAGAGTTGTTACAATGGATTTTGATGAAATTGAGGAAAAGTGAGCCATGGGCCAAGGAATAATTGATTAGATGCAAATCGGGATATGTATACAGATCCAGGATTTTTTTTTTTCCCCAATGTAACTCAAAAGGTAGTGGACAGAATTGAATGAAATTTGGTGGACAGCTTTAGTATTAACTTGGTTTAAGTGATCAGATTTTGATGTTGATAATATGTGGCTTTGTGGAGGTGTGCACACTACCCAGTGCCCTTCTAGTTTCACGTGATTTTTTTTTCCACATTGTAAGAATATAATCCTGAATACTCCTAAACCTACTCTTGTAAATGCGCGGCCCAAGGGTGACTGTCGTTTAGTGTAGCAGTTTAGGGTTTACTTTAGGCCAGCTACAATACAGTACGTGCTGCTCTGTACATTTTGCATTTCCACATGTTCTGTTCCCGTTTCATATTCTGATTTTGTCTATGTTTTTGTGTGAAACATCCTGTTGAACTGTGCATAACTCTTGTGTGACCTTGATACTGAGTGTGCAAAGCACATTCCGTAACTTTCCACTGCTGATACTCCCTACGAAGAGTGTATATATAAAGCCCCGATGCAGCTGCGCGTTGGGGGCACGACTGAGAATAAACCAGATTGATTTAACTCATGTGGTTTGCTCTCTTTTTGTCCTCGGAGTACTCCTTGTAACGCATCTGAACAGCACGCAGCGCAATCCTAACAATTTGGTGACCCCGACGTGATACTCTCAATCAGGTAAGACATGTTTGATTGACTACCTGGTTGGAAGTAGCTCCGTAGTGCCCTAAGGAGGGCTTTGTTTTCCCTGGTTCGAGTCCAGGAAGAGCGCGCTATAGAAATTTGTGTAGCGCCCTAAGGAGGGCTTGGTTTTCCCTGGTTCGAGTCCAGGAAGAGCGCGCTATAGAAATTTAGATAAATATCTGCTGTTTGTTTCTGTTCAGATCCGTTTGCTTTACTGTACGATGGGGGGCTCGTATCCTAAACCTGAGGTCACAGACACCCCGGCGGAATGGATGAATAAGTGCGGTTTAGGCTATTACGTTACGCCGTGGCTGGACAATTTGGCTGGGTGGACGGAGGCAAATCCTCAGATTCCATCGTATCCCGTGATGGGACGTTTAATCCAGGCTTCCTTGCTTCAGCGCACCGTATGATTTACGAAAGCAATGGTTTGACATGAAGAAGGTATGGGATAAATCAAAGGGTGTTTACACCCCGAGACCTGTTTTAAAGGCTATTCCAAAACCAAAACTTTCTCAGTTAACCTCCCATGTAAAGCGAGGGAGGAATAGTTACGTCCCACTCATTCCTCATCTCATATACATGTCCAGTAAATTTGTTAGCACATGATTTAATGTGCAAATTAGAAGTAAATCTCACATCCACTCCAGATGGACTAACTATTGAAGTAAGTGAAATGTGTGGTGTGCAGTATGGGTTTGGAAGCCCTCTGTATGTGTATGTCTGGCAGCTCTGTTCAGATCAGCTCGCACACTTGAACACCTCATCAGTTGACACAGATTATATGATGAGGAGCGTTTGCTCGAAATAGTCGATGTGTTGCAACCTAGAAATGACGTCGCTGTGAATATAAAGGAAGAAATAGCTCCGGCTCAGGAAGGTGGCCGTCCGCGTCAACGCACCGTGTCGACATTTTTTTTTGGAGGGACACACCGAATGCTTTGCAGCTCCTGCGTGAGCAGTTAACTAGGTATTTCTCCGCCTGATGTTTTTGCCCTATCCAGTTCTGTGCTGCCACATAATATTCTGAACGCTGCTTGTACGTCCCAAGCTCTTTCCCCTGTTCTCTCTGCTCTTCCTAACACCCTGTGGGCGGATCATAAGGACGATGTGGGCTCTGTGAGCTGCTCTCCGTATGAAGCTGTTATTAAACACTCTACACCTGTTTATGTTAAACAATACCCTCTGTCTCCTAGTAAGCTCGATGGTATTGACAATATTCTAAAATCTCTTTTGCAGCAAGGTGTCGTGGTTCCTTGTGTCAGCCCGTATAACACCCCAGTGAACCCGGTCCCAAAACCGGATGGCACATGGCGCTTCACTCAAGACCTACGTAAAATAAATGAACTCATCATTCCCGTGGCTCCAGTGGTCCCTGACGTTCCTTCTCTTATGTCTTCTATTCCGTGTGACCATGCTTATTTCTCTGTGATTGATTTGTGCTCTGCCTTTTACAGTGTTCCTGTGGGCCATGAGACTCAGCCCCTGTCTGCTTTCACACACAGGGGAAGACAATACACGTGGACGCGGTTGCCACAGGGTTTCATTGACTCACCGGCGGTCTTCACTGCCGTATTGCGGGACGCGCTGGCTGATCTCTGTCTTCCCCGGGGCTCCACGGTGCTCCAGTACGCGGATGATCTCCTGGTAACGGCGGAGGATCAAGACGCTTGTGCTGCCGCCACATTGTCTCTCCTCACACTCCTGGCGCAGAAGGGTTTCAAGGTCTCCCGCACGAAGTTGCAGTTTTGCCTCACAACTGTTCGCTACTTGGGACATGACCTCTCCCAGGGTTCCAGGAGGCTTAGCCCGGAACGCGTTCAAGTCATTATGGACACTCAGGTACCTGCAACCAAGCACGCTCTCATGGCATTTCTGGGCCTCATCAATTACTGTCGTCAATGGATCCCTGACTGTTCAATCTATGACAAGTGTTTGCGTTCAGCTATAAGTCACTCAGATCCTGTGACTCAGCCCCTGGTCTGGACTGAGGACATGCTAACGGCCTTCAAGGCTCTGAAGCAAGCTTTGTGCTCCGCCCCTGCTCTCGGGCTGCCGAACTATCGTTTGCCGTTTCACCTGTATGTGTGCAATCAGAAGGGGACCGCCTCTGGGGTGCTGGCTCAGGAGCACGGGGGGGGCATGCGACCTTGCGCGTTTCTGTCTAAAACTCTTGACGCTGTGGCACAAGGGCTTCCTGGCTGTCTTAGGGCTGTTGCTGCGTGTGCTCTCATGGTCACGGACGCTGAAAAACTTGTTTTGTCGCATCCGCTCATTTTACACACTTCACATGACGTCGTGTACATTCTGCGGAATCTTAGCACTCAGCATTTGTCTGCTCAGCGTCGCTCTGGCTATGAGTTTATTCTTTTGGCCACAGAGCATCTCACTGTTAAGCCCTCCTCGTCGTTTGATTCTGTCGCCCACGCTCTTCAGCGTCTTCTTAACTCACAGGATGACGATGTTGCGTTTGACTCACATGACTGTCTTTCTAATATCGTTTTTGAGACTAGCATCCGCCCAGACTTACACTCCACCCCTCTTTCCACAGGCGACTCTCTTTTTGTAGATGGTTCCTGTTCCCGCCCTGCGGATGGTGTGTTCCTGTGTGGTTACTCTGTTTGTCGCCTCCCTGATGAAATTGTTGAAGCTCATTCTTTGCCTTTTTCTTCTGCTCAGGCTGCGGAGCTCTATGTTTTGACTCGTGCGTGTATTTTGGCTCAAGACACAGACGTTACTATTTACACCGACTCACGCTACGCTTTCGGCATGGCGCACGACTTCGGCCGCATTTGGGCGTCTCGGGGGTTTACGACAGCCGACGGTAAGCCCATTTCTCATTCTTCACTTGTTACTGATTTAATCACCGCCTGTCTCCTTCCGTGCACGTTGGCCATTGTTAAGACACGCGCGCACACAAGAGGGGACTCATTTGAAATAAAGGGCAATTCATTCGCTGATCGAGTCGCTAAAGCTGCAGCCGCATCCGGTGTCCTGCCTCCAGGCTTTAATTGCGCTTTAGTTTCTACTGATCGCATGGTTAGCGCTGTCTTACCTGACATAGATCTCATTTCTATCCAGGCCTCGGCCTCTGTGGCAGATACGCAGTTCTGGGACGCCCAGGGCGCGACAGAGAAGAGTGGCGTTTTGCTTGACGCACAGGGCCGTCTTTGTTTACCTCGTCACTGTACTCCCTTTCTCGTCCGCGAGTTCCATGGTCCCACTCATCGCGGCCGAAGAGGGGTAGTGGAGGATATGAACAGAACATTCTGCATCAATAATTTGCACACAGACGCACACAACATTCTGGACAAGTGTTTAACGTGCGCCCAGAATAATCTATCTAAACCAGGCGCGGTACATCAGCACCTTCCCATACCCGACACGCCTTTCCAAGAATGGCAGATCGACTTCACTCACATGCCAAAGCAGGGCCCGTTCAAATACCTTTTGGTCATGATTGACAAATTTTCACGGTGGATTGAGGCTTTCCCGTGTAGCAAAGAGAACGCCCGAACAGCAGTGAACAAACTTACACAGGAAATTATCCCACGTTACGGTCTTCCGGTAGGAATTGACTCTGATAAGGGAACGCCGTTCACCTCTAAGGTAACGCAGGAGCTATGTAAAGACCTCAAGATCAATTGGCGTTTTCATATCCCATACCATCCACAGTCCTCTGGCATTGTGGAGCGCGCGAATAGAACAATTAAGGGTAAGTTGCGTAAGGCTATGCAAGACGCAGGCACGAAAAATTGGGTCCAAGTTTTACCGTTGGTCCTCGCTGATATGCGCATGACTGCTCAGGTCGCTCTCGACAATTTATCTCTGTACGAGCTCGTCATGGGACGCCCCTTTCCTGTCCCTTGGCGTAGAGGCATGCAGGTTATAGGAACGGGTGATCTTGAAGTACATCTCAGCGAGTACGCGGTGGATCTCATGCGGGTGCTGGATGAGTATTGGGCGAGAGTAAATTCCAAAAAGCCTCCCATTCCAGAGGCACACACTCACCCCTTTGAGGTAGGGGACAGAGTTTTAGTAAAGAGATTCGCTAAACTAAACGCTCCCATGGAGGAGTCACCCTACAGTGGGCCCACCGATGTACTCGCTGTAACTCGCACGGCTGTGCTAACGGACCTTTTTCCACAGTGGATCCATGCCAGCAGAATAAAGAAGGCTCCAATGTAATAGAAATCTATATTGTTGATGCTTAACAGACTTTTGTGTTTCAGAAAGTTGCTGTGACAATAGCTGATGGCCTTTTCAGGGATCCCCTTCCAGCATCTGGAGCAATCCAGTTTCGGCTGATCTACAAAGAGGGGATGGTTGGTGAGTCTTGCAAAGTTCTGGGCTGAAGAGTCTGAAAAGCACGGGAGCCTGTGACATTTTTCGCCGTCTGCACCCTGTGAGCATTAGAGAACAAAGTCAGTGACCAGTATGACTTTCTTCATCATCGTGCTGATCTCAACGCTTGGGGCAGGGTTACCCGCACAAGCAATACACCGGGACCCAAGGGATAACGAGTTTTGGAAATATGTAAACTTCACTGTAAAAACATCAATGAATATGAGTAAACCCTGCTATGTGTGTTCTTTGTTACCCCATGACAGCAGCGCTCCTTTTCCGGTCCGAATAGCCCCGTCTAACTACTCTGAGGTTAATATGACATGGCTCAGCCTGTCGCCCGTTTCTTTTCCGTTGTTGCATGGATCGTATATATAATATGATGATCTCGCACACAGGTTATGTCCCTGTGTCGGCCAAGACTGGGGTGTGAATAATACTCTGGGCTTGCGTCAGAGTATTAAAGAGGGGATTGTAAGAATATAATCCTGAATACTCCTAAACCTACTCTTGTAAATGCGCGACCCAAGGGTGACTGTCGTTTAGTGTAGCAGTTTAGGGTTTACTTTAGGCCAGCTACAATACAGTACGTGCTGCTCTGTACATTTTGCATTTCCACATGTTCTGTTCCCGTTTCATATTCTGATTTTGTCTATGTTTTTGTGTGAAACATCCTGTTGAACTGTGCATAACTCTTGTGTGACCTTGATACTGAGTGTGCAAAGCACATTCCGTAACTTTCCACTGCTGATACTCCCTACGAAGAGTGTATATATAAAGCCCCGACGCAGCTGCGCGTTGGGGGCACGACTGAGAATAAACCAGATTGATTTAACTCATGTGGTTTGCTCTCTTTTTGTCCTCGGAGTACTCCTTGTAACGCATCTGAACAGCACGCAGCGCAATCCTAACACACATTTCATTTATTTTCAATTTTTTTAAGGTAAATATTTGGTACTATAACTCCATGAATGTGGACTTTCAGAAGTGTAGGTCAGCTTTAATATAGAATGCTGGGTGCTTGAATTCCCTTAAAAAATAATAATAATTAAAAATAATAATAATACAAAAAAATAACTGTGTGACTTCTGACAGCAGATTTGAAGACCTGTACAAAGTAGAATTGTAAACCTAGGGGACTGATCAATATATAAGATGCAGTATATTGTCTGAAATAGTCCAAATCATATGAATAGGTTCAGAGACATTAAAGCTCAAATATTTAAAAAAATTAAATTGATTTTCATCCAACTTCAGTGTGATATTCCCCAGGTATGACACCAGGTACCAAATACAAACTGACTTGTGGAAAGAGCAAGTTTCTGTTAATATTATATCCAAAAGTTGTGATGGTGTTCTATCTTATTTTCCCAAAATGAATTTTTGAA
This sequence comes from Neoarius graeffei, assembly GCF_027579695.1. NCBI lineage: Eukaryota > Metazoa > Chordata > Actinopteri > Siluriformes > Ariidae > Neoarius > Neoarius graeffei. The sequence goes on from NC_083586.1 coordinate 13,426,271, forward strand.
ACATCATTGTATTTGTGCCTGGTGGCCTCCCAATGTATATTCTGTACAACACTTCTAAAAACTGGTGTGATCAAAATAGAGGGTTTAAATTTTGCCCAGTGATTCTCATATACTAAGTAATATACAATGTGAAAGGTATTCCCAATCATAGTGCTAGTTACAGAGCTCAAAAATGAACAAAAGTGCATTTTAACACAATTTTATTACTCTGTTTCCAAGATATTACACCATCAACCAACTTCACAAACATATGACATTTGAAAATACATGTATACTAATATTCAGTGAATTATTCACTGTGATGCTAACATTTATTCAGCTAATATGAAATTGTTATATAGTCCATCAACTGATCTTTTTCAGACTTGCACAGATTACGGAACTCATTGTTTTTGCATCAGAAGGATGATCCGCTAAAGCTGTATGTTAGAATGCAGGAACTTACAGATCTATGAGTGGAGGAAGGGAGAATGCATACTGTCAACAAAGCCAAATTGATAGACAGAAATCAGAGTTGGAAAATCAAGCAAGGGTTGGGCAAACAACTTAAATAAGGAAAGACAAAGAGCGAAAACTGGAAACAGGAAGCAAAAGGTCAGAAACATGAGATGCAGTCAGAAAAGATACAATGCTTGGTATGTACCGAGCTAACAAGATGATATTTCACAGGGATGTGAGTGTTTGGGGAGTTTAAGTAGAGGGACTGGTAATTGAGGAAATGGAGAACAGCTAAGATTCAATATGCTGGAGATAGAGGGAACTGTGTCTCTTGGGAATTGCAGTTCCTGGTGCCCATATTTGTAGTTTCCTCAGCTGGTTTACTGACAGATGCCCCCCCCGAGGAGCTACCTCCAGGAGCTGCCTTCTTTCTTGGATGACCCCTACCCCTGGGTGCTTGTTTGTTGGGATGTTGGGCATGAAACTCCTGTTTTAGAAGAGGGTCTAGAATGTCCTTGTTCTTAACCCCTACTTTGTTCCTCCAGTCCATATCCTTCCAAATCGATCAGGTATTCGATTTGTCCTCCTCTTCGCCTTGAGTCGAGGATTTTATTAACCTGATAGATGGGCTCTCCCTCCAGTTCAAGTGTCGTGTGCTCCTGGACTGGTGTGTTGCTGCCAAGGGGCCCCGAAATAGCAGACTTTAGCTGTGATACATGGAAGGTCAGAGATACTTGACTGTGAGGGGGTAATTCCAGATGGTACGATATCTCATTGATGCGGCGTAGCACTTTGAATGGCCCAATGTAGCATGGTTGGAATTTTCTACATGTGCTGAGTGCTCTCAGGTTCTTTGTGGCCACCCATACCCAGTTGCCCAGGGAAAAGTTCAGAGTCTCATCTCTCTGCTTATCTGCATATTCCCTGTACCTGGCGCACACTGATTCAAGGTGCTGATGGACCTCTTCCCAGACAGCTTAACTGCGTGAGAACCAGTCGTTGACTGCTTGCACTTGACGGTGTGTCATCCCAGGGGAACAAGGGTGGCTGGTAGCTGAGTATGCACTGGAAAGGTGTTAACTGGGTAGCTGAGTGTTTCAGCGAGTTCTGTGCATACTCGGGCCAAGGAAGCCATCCTCAGGAAACAACTAATCTGCTGATTTGCTCTTTCTATTTGGCCATTAGACTGGGGGTGATAATTGGAGGGGAGACTTACCAATACTCCCAACCTTTCCATGAAGCTTGACCAGAAGTGTGAAATGAACTGGGGACCCTTGTCACTTACTATGTCCTTGGGGATGTCATAGTACCTAAAGATTTGTTGGAACAGCAATTCAGTGGTTTGAGCAGCCGTGGGAATGCCTGGCAAAGGGATGAGTTTAAGAGCCTTAGAGAATCAGTCAATGGTCACCATGATGGTGGTGTTGCCTTGAGAGGGAGGTAAGTTGGTGATAAAGTCTATGGCTAAGTGTGACCAGGGCCTTTGAGGAACCGGGGGGGGGGGGGGGGCATAACTTGACAGTGGGGGGTCCTAGGTACCTTTGCTTGGGCACATTCAGAACATGAAGCAATTAACTGGTTTATCTCCATGAGCATGTTTTCCCACCAATACTTGGTTCTTAACATTTGGTGTGTGTGTTGACTGCCTGGGTGTCCTGTGGCTGGAGATGTGTGTGCCCAGGTGAGGAGTCTGCTAAGAAGATGCTTGGGTATGTAGAGGAGACCAGGTAGGAGATGGATAGGATGGGCTTTAGGCTGTGAACTCCTTATTTTTTTGTCCAGTTCCCAGGTAATAGACCATACAAAGCATTGTGGAGGAAGGACAGGCTGAGCAGATGAGTTGTGGTGTGAAGGACCAAAAGTTCTGGATAGGGTGTCTGTTTTAGTGTTCTTAGAACCTGGGCAGAATGAAATAGTGAAATTGAATTGAGTAAAGAATAGGGCCCACCTGGCCTGATGTGAGTTTAACCATTTGGCTTGCTGGAGATATTCCAAGTTCTTATGATCAGTGACGATGACAAAAGGGTGAGTAGCTCCCTCTAGCCAGTGTCTCCACTCCTCGAGGGCTAGTTTAATGGCAAGCAATCCTCTGTTTCCCACATCATAATTCCTCTCTACTGAAGATAACTTCTTTGAAAAGAAAGATACAGGGTGTAGCTTCTGCTTCTCCCCCAGGTGTTGGGAGAGAATGGCCCCTACTCCCATGTCCAACGCATCCACTTCTATGATGAATGGCTTGGTGGGGTAGGGATATTGGAATATAGTGGCTGACATGAAGGCTAACTTGAGCTTACTGAAGGCTTCCTCTGCTGCTGAGTTCCAGCCCAGGCACTTGGGACCTTTCTTTAGTAAAGCTGTCAGAGAGGTGCTTCCAAAGGACTGAAACCTCGGATGAACCGGTGGTAGAAATTTGCAAAGCCCAAGAACCTTTGAAGATCCTTAATGGTTTTAGGGATCAGCCAAGAATGTGATGGCTGATACTTTGGATGAATCCATGCTTACTCCTCCTGCACTGATGACATAGCTGAGGAATGAGATCTTGTTCTGATGAAATTCACACTTCTCCACCTTTTACATAAAAAGTGATTCTCCAGTAGACACTGGAGGATGGTCCTGATGTATTCCTGGTGGCTTGTGATTTCAGCGGATAAATCAAGAGGTCATCAATGTAGGCAATGGCATATTTCCCCAGCATGTCCCGTAGCACGTCATTGATCAGGCACTGGAACACGCTGGGAGCCGAAGAAAGGCCATAAGGCATTACCCGGTATTTGAAGTGTCTCATGGTCATGCTGAAGGCCATCTTCCATTTGTCACCTTTCCAGATCCTGCTCAGGTTGTATGCGCTATGAAGGTCTAGCTTGGAGAAGATTTGTGTGGCTCTTAGTTGCTCCAATGCTGCCGGGACCAGGGGAAGCGGATAAGGGTATTTTACCATGACCTGGTTAAGACCTCTAAATCAATGCAAGACCTGAGTCCACCCCCTCGTTTCTCCACGAAAAAGAAACCAGCCGACACAGGAGACTTGGAAGGGCAGATATAACCTTGCTTGAGGGCTTCCTGAATGTATTCCTCCATGGCACTCTGTTCCTTCTGAGATAAGGGATAGCTTCATCCATGTGGAGGAGACATACCTGACAGGAAGTTGATTGCGCAATCATATGACCGGTGTGGAGGTAGCCCGCAGGCCTTCCCCTTACTGAAGGCTTCAGATAGATCCCGATAACATTCAGGAACGTTGTCCATGGAATATGGTTATGGACTTTCTACTAAGATGGACAACACTTGGACTTGGGGATGAGAAATGCAGCTCTGGAAACACATGGGAGACCACTGTAGAATCTCCTTATTTTGCCAGTAGATCAATGGATCATGCAACTATTGCCAGAGGTATCCAAGGACAATGTCATGGTTGACAGTAGTGGTCATGTACAGGGAAATGTCTTCCTTGTGTAATACTCCCACTTGAAGCTGGATGGGTTGGATGCATGTGGTGATGAGTCCATTGCCTATAGGTCCTTCATCGATGGCCTTAATACTGAGTGCTCTGTGCAGAGGGGTGGTAGGCAGGTTGAGCCTCTGCATGATGGTTTTGTTAATGAAGTTCCCCTCTGCCCCCGAGTCAATAAAAGCAGAAATGATATAGGTGGTGGATGCTACCCTTAGCATTACAGGAATCTCAAAGGATTTAGACTTTTAACTTCTCTCACCAGAAATATAGATTCTGCTGGTATCTCTGCTGGACATTCATGTACTGGATGGGCTGGATGGACTGGACAGTGCCGGACGTTATATTTGGCACTCCTGCAGTAGAAGCACAAACTGTCCCGACATCGCCTCACACACTCAGCATGGGTTACTTACCTAGCATGGGATACTTCCATGGGAGAGCTGTCCATAGAAGGCTGCAATGGCTTGGGGCAGTCATGGAGAGAGGGTCGATGCTTTAGTAGTTAGTCAATGTGGATAGCTAGATCAATGAGGGTGTCCAACGTGAGATTCTTTTCTCTGTAGACTAATTCACTGATGACTTCAGGATGCAGACCTTGGTGAAACACTGCCTTGAGCACTGGGTCATTCCACCCACTCTCAGCCGCTAATGTCCTAAAGTCCAGAGCATACTCTGCCACACTTCTAGAGCCTTGAGAACTGGCGAGTAGACTTTCACCAACCTCAATCCCCTCTGGTTCATGGTCAAAGACTCACTTGAACAAGGAGAGGAAGTGCTCAGATAAAGTAGTAGACTCACAACCCTTGTTCCAAACAGCAGTAGCCCAGTGGAGCACTTTGCCAGTGAGAAAGGATAGGAATTTAGCGATTTTAAGCTCATCAGATAAGTTAGGCATGGTGGCAAAATATATAGAACACTGGAGTAAGAAACCTTTACATGCAATGGCTTCTCCAGAGCAGGGAGTTGCAGCGCTGGGCTGGGAGGAGACTTGAGGTGTGCTAGGAGGGCCTGCAACATCACAGTTGCAAGCTGTGTCATCCTGGTGTTGAGATTGGTGAACATCTGTTGATGTTCTCCCAGCAAATGCCCCTGCACATTCAAAGCAGTTTTTGTATCCTCCACTATATCCATGTAGGCAAAGTATCCTGTTAGAATGCAGGCACTTGCAGATGTATGCGCGGAGGAAGGGAAAGTGCAGACTGTCAACAAAGCCAAATCTATGTATAGACAGAAATCAGAGTCAGAAAAACAAGCAAGAGTTGGGCGATCGGCAAACAACTTAGATAGGGAAAGGCACAGAGTGAAAACTAGAAACAGGGAACAAAATGTCAGAAACACAAGAAGCAGTCAGAAAAGTTACAAGGCTTGGTATATACTCAGCTAGCAGGACGATACTTCACAGGGATGCGAGTGTTTGGGGAGTTTAAAGTGCATATTCTGGACCAATTTCATTTTTTTAAATACGAAAGTACGTGAAGAGCTCTGTTCCAAAACACGATAAACGCCAAATAAAAGAGTTAATCAAGCTATTCTGCTGTGTACTGAGCCTATTCACTGCTCCATTAATGTTTCATGCCAAATCGCTATATTTCCTTGTTTATATGTGCTGCAAATTGTAGTTTCTCTCCAAAACATGATAGGCACTACACCTGTTTTTTGGCTGAGTGCGACATTTCCTCTAGACCAATCAGAGTTCGGTCAGCGTTCTACACTATCCCACATGGTGGGGCCCTGAAGCAAGGAGTTTTGTTTGCTTGTGTAGCTTCTTGAGCATAAATAACTTTTGCAAATGGTGATTGTGAATACTTTTGATGGTTCTGAAGAACCTGTGAGGTCTACACCAGGTGGTAGAAGACGTCGTTTAAACAAAGATAACCATGAACGAGAGCAAAATAAGAAAATTCACTATTCTGGTGGTGGGCTGATTCCTGCCATTGGATGTAAACACACTGCTGCCAAAAAGTCACATTATAGAAAAGAGTCACATTATAAAAAGTATTGCGCATTATAAATTATTGCATGAGAGAGTCACATTATAAAATAAAATATTACACATTATGAAGTATTGCAAGGTAAGGTGCACAGACTTGGTGTATGTGCTGTGTGTAAGGTGCACAGACCTGAGGTGAATGTGTTGCGTTTCACATTATGGAGTGAGGCATTGCACATTATAAAAGTATTGCACAGAGAGAGTCACCTTATAAAGTACTGCACATTATAAATTATTGCACGAAGAGAGTCACATAGTAAAATAAATAGGCTATAAAGTCAGAGCATATCTGAGTTCAGGGCGGTTATGGCTTTTGGAAAGAAGCGGTTTTTGAATTGATTTGCCTTTGTCCTGATGCACCTGTAGCGCCTCCCTCAGGGCAACAGGTCGAACAGATCAAAGCTGTCCTTGATAATGTTCTTAGCTCTGCTAAGGCAGCAGGAGGTGTAGATGTCCATCAGGGAGGGAAGAGGGCAGCCAATGATCTTCTGTGCTGCCTTAACTACCCTCTGGAGCCTCTCCCTATCTACAGCAGTGCAGCTGCCATACCATACTGTAATACAGTACGTCAGCAGGCTCTCAATGGGTGAGCAGTAGAAGGTCAGCAGCAGGTTGGAGTTTAGGTTGCATTTCCTGAGGACTCTCAGGAAGTGTAGCCGCTGCTGAGCCTTCTTAATGACTGCTGCAATGTTTACTGACCAGGAGATGTCGGCAGAGATGAGCACACCGAGAAACCAGAAGGTGTGGACCCTCTCCACATACTCATTGTTGATGTAGAGGGGGGCTAGGTCAGTGCTGTGCTTCCTGAAGTCAACAGTGAGGTCTTTGGTTTTCTTGGTGTTCAGAGCGAGGTTATTTTCTGAACACCAGGCTGCCAACTTCAGGACCTCCTCTCTGTAGGCTGCCTTGTCTCCCTTTGAGATGAGTCCGACCACTGTGGTGTCATCAGCAAACTTGATGATAAGGTTGTTGTTGTTGTGGGTCAGACTACAGTCATGGGTGTAGAGGCAGTACAGGAGGGGGCTCAGCACACAGCCCTGTGGAGAGCCGGTGCTCAACGTGCAGGTGGAGGAGAAGTGGGGGCCAAGTCTCACAGTCTGGGACCGGTTGGTAAGAAAGTCCTTTATCCAGGCACATGTGAGAGGGGGGAGGCCGAGAGTGTCCAGTTTACTGATAGGGATGTCCGGGATTATTGTGTTGAAAGCAGAACTGTAATCCACAAAGAGTATGCGGACGTAGCTCTGCTGCTGCTCCAGGTGGTTCAGTACAGAGTGTAGAGCTATGGCGATGGCGTCCTCTGTGGATCTGTTCATGCAATATGCGAACTGGTAGGGGTCGAAGTCTGGGGGGAGGTGGTCCTTGATGTGCTGAAGAACTAGTCTCTCGAAGCACTTCATGATTACCGGAGTGAGGGCCACAGGATGGTAATCATTCAGGCTGGTGACGGGAGACTTCTTCGGCACCGGGATTATTGTAGCTGATTTTAGGCAGGGCGGGATGACTGCCTGAGCCAGGGAGAGGTTAAAGATCCTGGTGAAGGTAGGGGCGAGCTGGTGGGCACACGCTTTGAGCACCTTACCAGGTACTCCATCTGGGTTGGCAGCTTTCTTGGGGTTCACTGCCAGGAGCACCCGTCTGACATCGTGCTCCTGTACAGTGAATGGGGTGATGTACGAACTGTATGGTGGTGGGGGCAGGGTTCTGAAGTTCGTGATGTCTTGTATGCCCCGGCACACCTCCTATATGTTGTTGCTGGACAGGTGGGACTCTATATGCAACCTATAGTCTGCTTTGGCTTTTTTAATTTCTCTTTTTAGATCAGCTCGAGCGGCACCATACAGAGGTCTGTCACCTGACCTGAAGGCAGCGTCGCGAGCCCTGAGGAGTGAGCGGACCTGGCTGGTCATCCAGGGTTTCTGGTTTGGGAAAACCTGGATGTTTTTATCCACCGTCACATTTCTGATACAGAACTTGATAAAGTCCAGTACCTTTCCTGTGAATGTCTCCAGCTCCTGGTGTTCAAATAAGTCCCAATCTGTCCATTTAAAGCAGTCCTGATTTAAGGACTGCTTTAAAGTCCATTTAAGTCCATTTAAGGTGGCACTTTGAATGTATTGCATTTAAAAAATTAAACTAACTGACCATTTGTTATTTAGTTAGTTGTTTTCTGTGGTGGACAGTCTTAAAACATAAGATTAAACAAATGAATGAATGTTATTTAAGTGTTTATATAATTTATCTGATTTTATTATACATTGTATGATGAAAGTTCCTGATATTATATACAACCCCGATTCCAAAAAAGTTGGGACAAAGAACAAATTGTAAATAAAAACGGAATGCAATAATGTGGAAGTTTCAAAATTCCATATTTTATTCAGAATAGAACATGGATGACATATTAAATGTTTAAACTGAGAAAATGTATCATTTAAAGAGAAAAATTAGGTGATTTTAAATTTCATGACAACAACACATCTCAAAAAAGTTGGGACAAGGCCATGTTTACCACTGTGAGACATCCCCTTTTCTCTTTACAACAGTCTGTAAACATCTGGGGACTGAGGAGACAAGTTGCTCAAGTTTAGGGATAGGAATGTTAACCCATTCTTGTCTAATGTAGGATTCTAGTTGCTCAACCGTCTTGGGTCTTTTTTGTCATATCTTCCGTTTTATGATGCGCCAAATGTTTTCTATGGGTGAAAGATCTGGACTGCAGGCTGGCCAGTTCAGTACCCGGACCCTTCTTCTACGCAGCCATGATGCTGTAATTGATGCAGTGTGTGGTTTGGCATTGTCATGTTGGAAAATGCAAGGTCTTCCCTGAAAGAGACGTCATCTGGATGGGAGCATATGTTGCTCTAGAACCTGGATATACCTTTCAGCATTGATGGTGTCTTTCCAGATGTGTAAGCTGCCCATGCCACACGCACTAATGCAACCCCATACCATCAGAGATGCAGGCTTCTGAACTGAGCGCTGATAACAACTTGGGTCGTCCTTCTCCTCTTTAGCCCGAATGACACTGTGACCCTGATTTCCATAAAGAACTACACATTTTGATTCGTCTGACCACAGAACAGTTTTCCACTTTGCCACAGTCCATTTTAAATGAGCCTTGGCCCAGAGAAGACGTCTGCACTTCTGGATCATGTTTAGATACGGCTTCTTCTTTGAACTATAGAGTTTTAGCTGGCAACGGCGGATGGCACAGTGAATTGTGTTCACAGATAATGTTCTCTGGAAATATTCCTGAGCCCATTTTGTGATTTCCAATACAGAAGCATGCCTGTATGTGACGCAGTGCTGTCTAAGGGCCTGAAGATCACGGGCACCCAGTATGGTTTTCCGGCTTTGACCCTTACGCACAGAGATTCTTCCAGATTCTCTGAATCTTTTGATGATATTATGCACTGTAGATGATGATATGTTCAAACTCTTTGCAATTTTACACTGTCGAACTCCTTTCTGATATTGCTCCACTATTTGTCGGCGCAGAATTAGGGGAATTGGTGATCCTCTTCCCATCTTTACTTCTGAGAGCTGCTGCCACTCCAAGATGCTCTTTTTATACCCAGTCATGTTAATGACCTATTGCCAATTGACCTAATGAGTTGCAATTTGGTCCTTCAGCTGTTCCTTTTTTGTACCTTTAACTTTTCCAGCTTCTTATTGCCCCTGTCCCAACTTTTTTGAGATGTGTTGTTGTCATGAAATTTCAAATGAGCCAATATTTGGCCTGAAATTTCAAAATGTCTCATTTTCGACATTTGATATGTTGTCTATGTTCTATTGTGAATACAATATCAGTTTTTGAGATTTGTAAATTATTGCATTCCATTTTTATTTACAATTTGTACTTTGTCCCAACTTTTTTGGAATCGGGGTTGTATCTACAGCATGTTCTCTTGTTTTAAAAAACAGAAAGACAGAAAAAAATGAGTGGATTTATAGCATTTTGAAAAAAATATATAATAAACTTTGGATTTATAATCAATAACATTGTTGTTAGATTTGTCAGTTATTGTTGAAAATGTTCAGACTGAACAAACTATCTATTATAACAGGATAAATTAAATATTTGCAAAATTTATGGGTCTGGGTAAATAAATGTCATTTTTCTGAAAACAATCAAAATGGATTTATAGCATTTTGGAAAAGAGCTCTACATGTCCCTTTACACACTCATCCAGAAGGGTAATTTTGCACAAGGCCACCTGTCTACAGCAGAAAAAAAAAAAATAACAAAACGCATCTGGAAAAATCCCAAGGGAGTCTGGAACCAGATTTGTGACATTACCTACAGAAGTGCCAGCAGGCTCCGCGAGCTTGCACAGTTTTAGTGCACAGCCTGTGTAGACCAAGCACTCCCATTTCTCTCTCATTGTCCAGTCTTTTGGGAAACGATGAGTACTAATCCCATCAAGATTGGTGTTGCTACTCCCTCCTATGATACATCTGTTAACCATTTTAATAATTACGTGATAACGTTGAAGAAATTTGCAGAAAACCACCAGGTCGTTTTCTCATAAACAAACCAGTACTGACATAGGACTCAGAAGGAGGCGTCCCGCATGCGACGTCACGAAAATCAATGTTTCCTGGGAAATCCAAATGCCAAGTTTTTCAGAGGCAGACCAATTCACCTCAAATGGCTTGATTTCAACTGAATTTTTCTGGTATTGCACAAGGTAAAAAAAGTTGTGCAAAACGTGTCAGATATTTGACCAAAGTTTCATATAAAATAGGAGAATTACATTGATCTTGCTCCTGAATTTACCTGTGATATGCACTTTAAGTTGAGGGTCTGGTAATTGAGGAAATGGAGAACAGCTGTGATTCAGTATGCTGGCGTTAGAGGGCGCTGTGTGTCTTGGGAATTGTAGTTCTGGGTGTCCATGTTTGTAGTTTCCTCAGTGGGTTTACTGACACTGTGCATGATATATGCAGGCAAGTTCAAGTTATTGCATGTTCAAACAAGCATCTCTGGATGTTGCAATGATCATGGCATCATACAAATCAACATTTGCAATATGTGACAGTTACATTTAAAAAAAAAAAGTAAAGCAACAGCAATGCACTGGCATATGTTCCGCCTTAATGTATTCTTTTATTCAAATTTTATCATTTAAAAAAATCATTAAATTAAGTTTATCGGAGCTGCAAATATGGTATATGTCAATATTTGAAAACACTAATTGTGGGAAGGATTGAGAGCACCATTACAAAATCTTGCAAAAAATATTATCAGATATCTACTTTGAAATTACATTGGGCTTTTTAAATGTTTTTTATTTCTTTATTTTTTTTAAACTACTACTACAACAGGGCACGGTGGTGTAGTGGTTAGCACTGTTGCCTCACAGCAAGAAGGTCCTGGGTTCAAGCCCAGTGGCTGACGGGGGCCTTTCTGTGTGGAGTTTGCATGTTCTCCCTGTGTCTGTGTGGGTTTCCCCCGGGTGCTCCGGTTTACCCCACAGTCCAAAGACATGTAGGTTAGGTTAATTGGTGGCTCTAAATTGACTGTAGATGTGAGTGTGAAAGGTTGTTTGTCTCTATGTGTCAGCCGTGCAATGACCTGGTGACTTGTCCAGGGTGTACCCTGCCTCTCACCCATCGTCAGCTGGGATAGGCTCCAGCTTGCCTGCAACTCTGTACAGGATAAGTGGCTACAGGTAAGGGATTAATGGATGGGCTTTTCCCCCCATTTTGGAGCTTCAATATCTCTGTAACTAAATATATATTTGGGGCTAATTTTCACATTTGATTTTACCTTGTATATAAGACGCACTGTGTCAAATTTAAGCCCATTATCTTGACAACACTGAAAACAGCTGTATACAGGAGTATTTCACAAATGCTTCTTGAGACAATGACAGAGAGCAGCATCACATATTTTGGCTGAATTATTAATACAATCTTGCTCTTCCAAAAAAAAAAAAAAGTCAATTTGGAGATGTTACATGACAATATTGAAAAAGTAAATTTGGAGATGTTACTGGAGAATATCATGCTGAATTTGGATGATTTTGTTTTGTTTGTTTTTGCTTTTTTCATATCTGATCTTTAATATCTCTGAAATGCTTCATCTTATTTTGACTATTTCAGAAACTATATTGCATCTTGTATATGGAGAGCTATAAAGTATCAGTCTTCTAAATTTAAAATTGTAGTTTCTACAGGTCTTCAAATCTGCTGACAGAGATCTCATCTCGTCTCGTCTTGTCTCGTCTCGTCTTCTTCCACTTATCCGGGGCCGGATCGCGGAGACAGCAGTCTGAGCATGGAAGCCCAAACTTCCATTTCCCCAGACACCTCGGCCAGCTCCTCGGGAAGAGCACCAAGGCATTCCCAGGCCAGCCGAGAGACATAGTCCCTCCAGTGTGTCCTGGGTCTTCCCCGGGGCCTCCTCCCAGGGGGACATGCCTGGAACACCTCCCCAGGGAGGCATCCAGGAGGCATCCGAAAGAGATGCCCGAGCCACCTCAGCTGATTCCTCTCAATGTGGAGGAGCAGCGGCTCTACTCTGAGCTCCTCCTGAGTGACTGTGCTTCTCACCCTATCTCTAAGTGAGTGCCCAGCCACCCTGCGAAGGAAACTCATTTCGACTGCTTGTATCTGCAATCTTGTTCTTTCGGTCATTACCCAAAGCTCATGACCATAGGTGAGAGTCAGAACATAGATCGACCGGTAAATCGAGAGCTTTGCCTTTTGGCTCAGCTCCTTCTTCACCACAACGGACCGGTAAAGCGACCGCATCACTGCAGAGGCTGCACCGATCCGCCTGTCGACCTCACGCTCTATCCTTCCCTCACTTGTGAACAAGATCCCGAGATATTTAAACTCCTCCACTTTAGGCAGGACTTCTCCACCAAGCTGGAGAGGGCAAGCCACCCTTTTCTGGTCGAGAACCATGGCCTTGGACTTGGAGGTGCTGATTCTCATCCCAGCCACTTCACACTCGGCTGCAAACTGCCCCAGTGCATGCTGAAGGTCCTGGTTTGAAGAAGCCAACAGGACAACATCATCTGCAAAAAGCAGAGATGAAATCCTGTGGTTCCCAAACAGGATTCCTTCCAGCCCCTGGCTGCGCCTAGAAATTCTGTCCATAAAAATTATGAACAGAACCAGTGACAAAGGGCAGCCCTGCCGGAGTCCAACATGCACTGGGAACATGTCTGACCTACTGCCGGCAATGTGAACCAGACTCCTGCTCCATTCATACAGGGATCGGACAGCCCTTAGCAAAGAGCCCCGAACCCCATACTCCTGAAGCACCCCCCACAGAATACCACGAGGGACACGGTCAAATGCCTTCTCCAGATCCACAAAGCACATGTGGACTGGTTGGGCAAACTCCCATGAACCCTCGATCACCCTATGAAGGGTATAGAGCTGGTCCAGTGTTCCACGACCAGGACGAAAACCGCATTGTTCCTCATGGATCCAAGGTTCGACTATTGGCTGAATTCTCCTCTCCAGTACCCTGGAGTAAACCTTCCCTTGGAGGCTTAGAAGTGTGATTCCCCTATAATTGGAGCACACTCTCCAGTCCCCTTTCTTCAAAAGAGGGACCACCACCCCAGTCTGCCACTCCAGAGTCACTGTCCCCGACAGCCACGCGATGTTGCAGAGGCATGTCAGCCAAGACAGCCCCACAACATCCAGAGACTTGAGATACTCAGGGCGGATCTCATCCACCCCCGGTGCCTTGCCACTGAGGAGCTTGCAAACCACCTCAGTGACTTCGGCTTGGGTAATGGACGAGTCCACCTCTGAGTCATCAGCCTCAGTCTCCTCAGTGGAAGACATGATGGTGGGATTGAGGAGATCCTCAAAGTATTCCTTCCACCGCCTGACAATGTCCCCAGTCGAGGTCAATAGCTCCCCACCCACACTGTAAACAGTGTTGGCAGAGTACTGCTTCCCCCTCCTAAGGCACCAGATGGTTTGCCAGAATTTCTTCGAGGCCGACCGATAGTCCTTCTCCATGGCCTCCCCGAACTCCTCCCAGTTCCGAGTTTTTGCCTCTGCAACTGCCCGAGCTGCGGCCCGCCTGGCCTGTCGATACCTGTCAGCTGTCTCAGGAGTCCCGGAGGTCAACATGGCCTGATAGGACTCCTTCTTCAGCTTGACGGCATCCCTTACTTCCGGCGTCCACCACCGGGTTCGGGGGTTGCTGCCACGACAGGCACCGGAGACCTTGCGGCCACCGCTCCAAACAGCTGCGTCTACAATGGAGGTAGAGAACATGGTCGACTCAGACTCAATGTCCCCTGCCTCCCTTGGAAGCTGGGAGAAGCTCTTCCGGAGGTGGGAGTTAAAGACCTCCCCGACAGAGTGCTCGGCCAGACGTTCCCAGCAGACCTTCACCATACGTTTGGGCCTGCCAGGTCTGTCTGGCTTCCTCCTCCGCCAGTGGATTCAACTCACCACCAGGTGGTGATCAGTTGACAGCTCAGCCCCTCTCTTCACCCGAGTGTCCAAGACATAGGGCCGGAGATCAGATGAAACGACAACAAAGTCGATCATCGACCTCTGACCTAAGGTGTCCTGGTGCCACGTGTACTTATGGACACCCCTATGCTCGAACATGGTGTTCATTATGGACAAACCGTGATGAGCACAGAAATCCAATAACAAAACACCACTTGGGTTCAGATCGGGGAGGCCATTCCTCCCAACCACGCCCCTCCAGGTGTCACTGTCGTCACCCACATGAGCATTGAAGTCCCCCAGTAGAACAATGGAGTCCCCAGTCTGAGCACCTCTCAGTACCTCTCCCAGGGACTCCAAGAAGGCCTATACTCTATACTGCTATTCGGCCCGTAGGCACAAACAACAGCAAGAGCCCTCTCCCCAATCCGAAGGCACAGAGAGGCGACCCTCTCATTCACTGGGGTAAACTCCAACACATGGTGGCTGAGCTGGGGAGCTATAAGCAAGCCCACACCAGCCCGCCGCCGCTCACCATGGGCGACTCCAGTGAAGTGGAGAGTCCAGCCCCTCTCGAGGAGCTGGGTTCCAGAGCCCAAGCTGTGTGTGGGGGTGAGCCCGACTATCTCTAGCTGGTACCTCTCAACCTCCTGCACAAGCTCAGGCTCTTTCCCCCCCAGCGAAGTGACATTCCATGTCCCAACAGCTAGCCGCTGTGTTCGGGGATCAGGTCGTCGAGGCCCCTGCCTTCGACTGCCACCCAATCCACACTGCACCGGCCCCCTACGGCTACCTCTGTGGGTGGTGAACCCACAGGAGGTCGGGCCCACATCACCGCTTCGGGCTGAGCCCGGCCGGGCCCCGTGGGCAAAGGCCCAGCCACCAAGCACTCGCATACGAGCCCCAACCCCGGGCCTGGCTCCAGGGTGGGGCCCCAGCTGCACCATACCGGGCGACGTCACGGTCCTTGATCGATTATTCTCCATAAGGGTTTTGGTGAACTGCTCTTGGTCTGGCCTGTCACCTAGGACCTGTCTGCCTTGGGAGACCCTAACAGGGGCGTAATGCCCCAACAACATAGCTCCTAGGATCATTCAAGCACACAAACCCCTCCACCACAATAAGGTGGCAGTTCTAGGAGGGGACTGACAGAGATCACACAGCCAATTTTCTTAATGATATTTTAATTCATATCTTTAGAAAATTCAAGCATCCAGCATTCTGTGTTAAACCTGAGCTATTATTCTCCAAGTCCAAATTTTATCCTATTTTTTTTTGAAGGCTCAAGCTCAAGCAGTTTTCTAGATATTGCAGTTTACAAATAGCCCCTCAGTACATGATGCTAGAAAAAGGCCCTCAACTCCATCCTTAATTGTTGTTGTTGTTGTTGTTGTTAAGGAAACTAATGATAATAGAGACTTCAAATTTTGTACTTTTCTGATTAGGAATTATATTTTCCCTTTGGATTTAAAAAAATATATATTATTGGCACCCCATGCATTTAAGACTTTCTACAACCTCCCTTTGCCAGTAAAACAGCACTGAGTCTCTTCTATAACATTTTATAAGGTTGGAGATACAGAGCAGTACATCTGAGACCATTACTTTTTACACAATCTCTCCAGATCATCCAGGGTCCTCGGCCCTCTGTGCTCTCTCCTCTTCAGCTCACCCCACAGATTTTCACTTGGGTTGAGGTCAAGGGACTGAGATGGCCATGGCAGAAGCTTGATTTTGTGGTCAGTTAACCATTTTTTTGTGTTGATTTGGACATATGCTTTGAATCATTGTCCTACTGGAAGATCCAATGACAACCAAGTTTTAGTTTCCTGGCAGAGGCAGCCAGATTTTGATTTAAAATGTCCTGGTCTTTCATGGACTCCATGATGCCATGTACACTCACAAGGTTTCCAGGGCCTTTCAAGGAAAAACATCCCCACAACATCACAGAACTTCCACCATGTTTTACAGTTGGGATTGGGTTCTGTTCATTATAGCCATCCTTCTTTTTACACCAAACCCACCTTGAGTGTTTATTGACAAAAAGCTCAATTTTTGTTCCATCAGACCATAGAACACGGTTCCAGTCAAAGTTGTAGTAGCAGCATTTTGCAAACTTCAGGTGCTTATGTTTGTGGTTAACTGACAGAAAAAGCTTTTTTTTCTGGCAAACCTTCCAAATAATCTGTTGGCATGAAGGTGGAATCTGGTGGTGTTTTTTTCTTGTAATTCACTAATAGTGATCCTTGGGAATTTTTTTTACCTCTCTTAACCTCCTCCTGTACCTGGGGGTAAAATGAACTTGGGTCCTCTTCCAGGCAAGTTTGTAACAATTCCAGTTGGTGTCCACTTTTTTTTTTTTTTATTATTGCCCTAACAGTAGAAATGGACATTTTCAGGTGAGTAGCTATTTTTTGTAACCATTCCCTGACTTATGAAGGTCAACACACTTCTCCCTCATTTGGTTGATGGGTTCTCTTATCTTTCCCATGTTGATAGATGACTAAAGGAATTTGGCCTCTGTATCACCTCATATTTGTTCCCCAGTTAATCAGGAAGTCATGGATTACAGTTTGAAAGTTCCTAGACACTCCAATCAACTCAAACATGTACAATTTAAATAGCAAACATGATTCAGTTACATTGTGTTAACTGTCATTTCCGGGGTGCCAATGATAGTGGCACAGGTGCTTTTGTTGAAAATAATTATTTATTGATGAGTGATTTATCTTTCCTCTGAAGAATTTCAATTAAATGTTGGATTTTTCTTATTTTGGTTTCGGTGTGAGGTGAAGAGACTTCACCAAAGGGTGGATTATTTTTCTAACCCTTTTTACTAACCTTTACAAGGGGGCCAAGAATTGTGGAGGGCACTATAAAACAGCAAAACAAGGATGTAAGAATGAAATAAAACAAGACAAGTGATAAGTAAAAGAAAAAAAACATTAAAAGAATAAAGTTAAGCAGCAATTTTCTTTAAAACTGTATCAGGTTGTTTGGAAAAGCATTGAGAACACAACCTGAGTTTACAGTTGTAATCAAGGTGAGTACTTTCATCGTGAGTGGATTAAAAAATGTCAGCTACTTTCCCTCTCTTCAGTTAAAGAAGAAATTCATGAAGTCATTATGAGAGCTTAAGCAGATCTGGGAGGTCAGCACCTGACTGATTTGCAGTCGATTTTAGACAAGGGCGGCTGGTGCATAAGGGCGATTGGGCAACGCACTGCCAAAACGAAAAAAAAAGTTTTTTTTTTTTTAAAACAAACTTTCACCAGTGCTGCTCTAGGCCGTTTTAATCTGTCTCTGGGTATCATTGTCCAATCAGGGTGGTCTTGCTTCTAGAGTACCGCCCCTTTTGGGGCGATTTCAGTCACGCTGAAAATCGCCCAAGAGTTCACTGATAGAGTCCCATGTTAATATATTTTTTTTTCTCCTGACTGACACTTCAATGCAATCTCTATGGGTTCCGGGGGGGCTTGCCCTAACGTGCTTATGTCATTGCGAAGCGCGGCAAAGTTGCGTTCGATCCTCTCAGTTTCTGAGGTGAGATGGATGCGGAAAGCAATTCAGTGCGGTCCTTAAAAGAAGTTCCATTTAGTCAGCGATCAAATCAAGCTAAATTGGCAACAAAACAAGCTGAACCCCCCTCGACCAAATCTAAACATAAAACAAATTTCGACAAGGGGGGGAATCATATACTCGAGGTTTTACTTCAACATGGTCCCAGCGCAAATCCTGGTGAGCTGGCTGCGAGGACGCCTCAGCGGTTTTCTGCTACCTCTGCTTACTTTTCCACCCTGGAGGTGGCTCCACGGACAACACTGCTTGGACGGTCACTGGAGTTTCGGACATGCATCATTTGTCAGAGAAAATAAAAAAACATGAGTCATTAAAGATTCACATGGGCAGCTGCCTGAAATTTTCGGCTTTTGGGAGAGTGAACATCGCTACACAGCTGGATGAGGGCTACAGGCTAGCAGTTCACCACCACAACGATGAGGTGAGCAAGAACAGGCACATATTAAACCCATAGACATATAAACATAGACGCCGCCTTCTGCGTAGAATCATACGTCATCCTCGCCGCCATATTGGATGTGGCAAAGTGGAGATTCTTCAACCGTCTCTGGTATAGCGTCTAGACAGTAGCCGAGAATAAAGATGCCTCATTCATGTGCTGTGTTTAACTGTACCAACAGGTTTACTGTCCGAATGAGATCACATGGGATTACCTTTCACAGGTGAGACTGGAAAAATACGTTTCATTGTATTTGGTCATTATAACAATTTTACAAACAGATTTTTCTGACTTTGTGGCTAATATGAAGGATTTTGATAGAACAGGTCAGACAGTCAGGATCAGAGAGGGAGCTATTCCTTCAGTCTTCAGTTTCCCAGCTCATCTCCACCGGGTAGGTGAATAGTTATAAGCAGTGAGAATTAGATAATACAGTGCCACACTATGATGAATGTTTTTGAACATATGATAAATGTTTTTAACCTTTCTGAATGTGAAGGAATCAGTGATGTATTTTGTTTTGGTATGACATTAGAACCTGGCCGAACTCAGTTTGGCGGTCATTCAGCTCACTTTATTCAACGAGAGTAGGTCTGTGTGGTGACTCAATAAATAAAACAGTAAATTTTTATTTTCATTCACTATTTCCAGTTTTTCCACTATTTCCATCATTTATCATATTCAGTCTTGTAGGTTGGTTATTGTGGCCTCAGGTTTTGGTAGCTTGCTACGGTATGCTGACTGATTAGCTTACCTGAGCTATCTATCGCGTATCTGTCGCTAGTTTGCAGTGTACAGGGTATTTCGCACACTATTTATAACCATCACATTAAAAGTTATATGTGTTGTTTTGATGCCTGTTTGTTTCCCAAATATATACCTGTGTGTCTAAATGGGTGAATAAAAGGCATCGAGTTAAATATTATTGTAGAAAGGGGCTTTATGAAGTTCAGTCCATTTACTTGCATTGGTTTACGGGGAAGATTTGCCACATCAAATATGGCGGACGCTCTGACGTATCCCAGCAACGGGGCCACCAGCTCAATGCGGTGTCTATGTTTATATGTCTATGATTAAACCGGCTCACCCAATGCATGAAATTTTGTGGAGTGTTCGAGTTAGCTCTACAAGGCAAAGACGAAACTGAGGGCTCCAGTCACCGTGGTGTTTTTCTGGGTTTGGTTGACTATTGACTTGCTACCTAGGTCAATTTACTTCAGTCCTGTGGACATTTATGGTCCGTGTAGACATAACGGGGGAAAATTGCCCCCCCTGAAAAAAAAATTCAGGAGCCGCCACTGATTTTAGATACAGTATTAAAGAGGAACTTGTTTAAGGGGAGGGTGATAATTAAACAGTAACATCCAAATGCTGGCAGCTCAATCAGGGGCAGACAAAAGAGCTGCTTGCCGGGGGAAACAGTGAAGAAAAAGACGAATGTGTTACTTTCATCTGCAGCCCAACACCGATGAGTGTTTATCTCTCTACAACATGCCAAGGACACAGAGGACACCAGCCCTCCAGTACACACCAGGCTTATTCAGAATCAGCGACTTAAATTCAAAAGTTCCTTGCATTCAGATTTGTGTTGTGTTACACAGGTACTTGGATAATTAAAATTACCTGGGTGTTGTTCACATCTCTGGGGTTGGCAGAAGTTTTCCTGAATTGTTATCTTAAGATCTGAAGTTACTAAAAAGAGAAGCACAGTTGTGGATGAAAATGTGCATCTCGAATAACAGGCTGAGGTTTGAATAATTTCAAAATAATAGTAAAAAATGGCTAAAAGTTTTCAAATGTGGGGTCAAATGTGCTTCTATCCTGTTCTAGAACCAGAGACAAATACTAAATGAATAAGGGATTTTAATATGTTATGTTTATGTAGTGAAAGTCATCACCATGGCATTTTGCTGCAATCCAGGTCACTGCACCAGATTTCATGCAAATTCAGTAGTTTTCTATGATTATAATTTATCACACTGCACATGATGATAATCCTGATAAAATCTTGGCTGAATTATCAAACATTTCTGATCATTTGTTCTCCATGTCAGATTATAAGATAAACATCCTCGAACAATTGACCTGTTAGAATAGACCTGTTTACATCCACTGAAGGAAATATTTTTTTTCTTTGTTGTCATATGTAACATAAAAGCAAGAGACTGACAAAGACTAATACCATGATATATGAATGAGAAGATGGTGAGCATTGGAATAAATCTAGTAATAGGACTCTGGTATATTGGCAGAATATTGGTGCGTGAATCATCCTAGTTGGAAATAATCACATTAATCCCTGCAAATTTGGTTTAATTTCACCATAAGCAGCCACTTATAGAATAGCCCTTGATCCAGCACATCATAATATTCTGCATTTAATTTTTTTATTATATCATGTGGTGACATATTATTGTGCACACAACTTAATCAAACCAAAAAATATTCAACCAGAGAAAATGTCTGATAAAGTTTGCACAGAAATTTCTCTGTATTATCTGTAAAGAGTGAAGTATTGGTGCCCTTGCTTTTGTTTGTTAAAATAAACTCGCTGAATCCTGAGCTCAATGGTTCATGCTGTGAGGCAGACCAGTGGCTGCAAAACACACATTTCAATACCAAATGATGTATTTTTGAGTTTCGTGTAGGATTTTTCTGCTTGCCATCCCACAACCTCCAGAGAAGCTCCTTGGAGAATAAGTATGCATCCTAAATCTGCAATCTGAAATGTTTTAAAGTATCAGAGACTTTCAAGCTGATATAGCTGACATTACGAAGATCTCCCAATACTGTAGGTGGTGTAGTGTCAGTCGATATTTGTTTGTGTGTGTGTGTGTGTGTGTCTGGCCTCTGATTGGTCCGTCTGTGGACTTGCACTTTTATGCAAGACAGACTGCAAATGTTACACTAATATTTCATAATAACAGAAACACCAAACACTCCCAAACCCCTCCCCCCCACACACACAGTGCTGCAAGAAAAAGAGGCAGATGATGAAAAACCCCTAACACACAGAGCCATTAATCACAACACTGAAGCCTAATGGAGAATGAACACACACACACACACACACACACACACACACACAACTGTCTCTGAATCATAATTAGAAAAAAGAAAAGGGATCAGACAGAAATAGAGAGCAAAACTGTTGCTGCTTCAACATGTGTGTGAAACTAAAGAGAGGAGGCAGGGTTTGAGAGATTAGTAAGAGGAATGGTTAAATACATTAGATTACACTGGGGCAGCATGAGAGAGATTAGAATGAGGGTGGGGTGAGAGAGATTAGACTAGGGTGGGGTTAGAGAGAGTAGAATGAGTGTGGTGTTTGAGAGATTAGACTAGGGCGGGGTTAGAGAGAGTAGAATGAGTGTGGTGTTCGAGAGATTAGACTAGGGCGGGGTTAGAGAGAGTAGAATGAGTGTGGTGTTCGAGAGGTTAGACTGGGGTGAGATTAGAGAGATCGAATGAGTGTGGTGTTTGAGAGAATAGACTGGTGCAGGGTTAAAGATTCGAATGGGTGTTGAGTTAGAGATATTAGACTGGGGTGGGTTGAGAGATTAGACTGGGGCGGGTTTAAAGATTAGAATGGGTGTGGAGTTAGAGATATTAGACTGAGGTGGGGTTAGAAAGAATAGACTGGTGCAGGGTTAAAGATTAGAATGGGTGTGGAGTTAGAGATATTAGACTGGGGTGGGGTTAGAGAGATTAGAATGGGTGTGGAGTTAAAGATATTAAACTGAGGCACAGATAGAGAGATTAGAATGCATGTGGAGTTAGAGATATTAGACTGAGATGGGGTTAAGGAGATGAAGAGATGAGACTAAGTGTGAGGTTAGAGATATTAGAATGGGTTTGGAGTTAGAGATATTAGACTGGGGTGAGGTTAGAGAGATGAGAGTAAGTATAAGGTTAGAGATAGACTGAGGCAGGGTTTGGGAGATTAGAATGGGTGTGTACTTAAAGATATTAGACCTTGGTGGCATTAGAGAGATAAGAGTAAGTGTGGGGATAGACAGATTAGAATTAGGGTCAGGAGTAAGGAGCAAATTCAGAATGATTGTGGGGTTATCATGAGAAGCTGATTTTAGGAAAGGGGTTGAAAAGAGAGGGGACAGGACTGTCAAAGGGTTTGGTTAGTATAGGAGTGTGCATGCAGTCTTAAATAGGCATTCAATTAAACAGCATCCTTTACTTGTATTGTGTGTGTGTGTGTGTGTGTGTGTAGCAAGTTATTTCCAGGTGAGCAGACTGTGTGAGATTCGGCACTTCTGCACTCAGAGTGTAATGATGAAACTAAACACCACTGACATGAGAGAAAATACACACATCTGCTCACACATCACTTGCTGTCAAGCTTGTCGCCAAGGAAACAACAGCAGTATGCATGAATTGAAATAGCAGTTGTGTGTGTGTGTGCGTGTTTCTGTGTATAGAGAAAAAACAGACAGCAGTTTATGGATGAAAACAAGTGTGTGTACTGAAAGAGGAGCAGTGTGTGTACATACTGTAATGATGGCACTGTGTACATTGGGATATGTTAACGATAGTCATGTGGCAAAGAGAAAAACATGCTTGGACACACACACACACAGTCCTACATGCTCGAGTTTAGCATAAGTGTTCATGAGTTTCTGAGATTTTGTATGACTCTGTTCGTTCTACCATCCTGGAATCAAGCATCAGAAAAAAATTGTTCTAGATTCAAAACTGAACTGTTATGTCATAATTCTCCCTGTGTCTGCGTGGGTTTCCTTGGGGTGCTCCGGTTTCCCCCACAGTTCAAAAACATGCGGTTAGGTTAACATGGGGCAGCCTTGGGCTGAATTGCCCTTGAGCAAGGCACCTAACCCTCAACTGCTCCCTGAGAGCTGTAGCATAGCTGCCCACTGCTCTGGGTATGTGTGTATGCTCATTGCTCACTTGTGTGTGTGTGTGCGCGCACACACGAAGTTCACTGCTTCAGATGGGTTACATGCAGAGGACAAATTTCACTGTGCTTGAGTGTGCATGTGACAAATAGAGGGTTCTTTTTCTCTTTTTCTAATTCCCATGATCCCAAAGACTTAATTTAAATGGGTGAATTTCAACCTTGGGGAGTAGAGTTATGGTGAAGTGGGGCAAATTATGGGCATCATTTTGGTTGACTGAAGACCAAATACACTGTTGCAGTTTGATTCATCCTACAGGTACAGTCTGACCTTCCAAATGTTGTACAGAGCAAACGTGAAAGACTGGGAGAGTTCCATGATATGGTTTGGGAATGCAAGCTGGTTGTTGATTGCTACCCCATGTTTCCGGGTAGACCCTAATGGTACACTCAGAAATAAGGACACAGTATTTTTCATCTTCAGTGCAGTTATACTATTAAGGGTACATCTTTTGTACCTTTAGCATGCAAAGGTACCTTAAGATCTGCTGATGTACCTTTTAAAACTTTTGTCTGAAAGATATTTAAAGGTACACCACATGTACCTTCTGAGATAAAATATGTCTACTAATAATATAAAGAATATACCCTTCAAGGTACCACCCCAGTGACAAGGAAACTATCGTATAGTATCCCGTAACTGTAGTACCCCCTTTATTTCTGAGAGGGTAATGACAGTTGATGAGCTGAACTTGACTGTGATGTTGTATTGGATTGGAGGACATGCCTGGTTGATGAGAAGCTCTACTAAAGGTGGCAATGTTTAATCCAGGCTGAAATAAACAGGGACTAAGGCTCTTGACAGATAGCAGTGATCAGTATAACAGTGATGGAGACATGTCTGACTTGATGATTTGTAACCAGATGCAACTTCCTTGTACAACCCTGATTCCAAAAAAGTTGGTACAAAGTACAAATTGTAAATAAAAACGGAATGCAATCATTTACAAATCTCAAAAACTAATAGTGTATTCACAATCAAACATAGACAACATATCAAATGTTGAAAGTGAGACATTTTGAAATTTCATGCCAAATATTGGCTCATTTGAAATTTTATGACAGCAACACATCTCAAAAAAGTTGGGACAGGGGCAATAAGAGGCTGGAAAAGTTAAAGGTACAAAAAAGGAACAGCTGGAGGACCAAATTGCAACTCATTAGGTCAATTGGCAATAGGTCATTAACAGGACTGGGTATAAAAAGAGCATCTTGGAGTGGCAGCAGCTCTCAGAAGTAAAGATGGGAAGAGGATCACCAATCCCCCTAATTCTGTGCCGACAAATAGTGGAGCAATATCAGAAAGGAGTTTGACAGTGTAAAATTGCAAAGAGTTTGAACATATCATCATCTACAGTGCATAATATCATCAAAAGATTCAGAGAATCTGGAGGAATCTCTGTGCGTAAGGGTCAAGGCCGGAAAACCATACTGGGTGCCCATGATCTTCGGGCCCTTAGATGGCACTGCATCACATACAGGCATGCTTCTGTATTGGAAATCACAAAATGGGCTCAGGAATATTTCCAGAAAACATTATCTGTGAACACAATTCACCATGCCATCCGCCGTTGCCAGCTAAAACTCTATAGTTCAAAGAAGAAGCCGTATCTAAACATGATCCAGAAGCGCAGACGTCTTCTCTGGGCCAAGGCTCATTTAAAATGGACTGTGGCAAAGTGGAAAACTGTTCTGTGGTCAGACAAATCAAAATTTGAAGTTCTTTATGGAAATCAGGGACACCGTGTCATTCGGACTAAAGAGGAGAAGGACGACCCAAGTTGTTATCAGCGCTCAGTTCAGAAGCCTGCATCTCTGATGGTATGGAGTTGCATTAGTGCATGTGGCATGGGCAGTTTACACATCTGGAAAGACACCATCAATGCTGAAAGGTATATCCAGGTTCTAGAGCAACATATGCTCCCATCCAGACGACGTCTCTTTCAGGGAACACCTTGCATTTTCCAACATGACAATGACAAACCACATACTGCATCAATTACAGCATCATGGCTGAGTAGAAGAAGGGTCTGAGTACTGAACTGGCCAGCCTGCAGTCCAGATCTTTCACCCATAGAAAACATTTGGCACATCATAAAATGGAAGATACGACAAAAAAGACCTAAGATAGTTGAGCAACTAGAATCCTACATTAGACAAGAATGGGTTAACATCCCTATCCCTAACTTGAGCAACTTGTCTCCTCAGTCCCCAGACGTTTACAGACTGTTGTAAAGAGAAAAGGGGATGTCTCACAGTGGTAAACATGGCCTTGTCCCAACTTTTTTGAGATGTGTTGTCATGAAATTTAAAATCACCTAATTTTTCTCTTTAAATGATACATTTTCTCAGTTTAAACATTTGATATGTCATCTATGTTCTATTCTGAATAAAATATGGAATTTTGAAACTTCCACTTCATTGCATTCCATTTTTATTTACAATTTGTACTTTGTCCCAACTTTTTTGGAATTGGGGTTGTAGAATTGCAACTGAATCTGAATGCATTATTAAGAAAGAACAGATAATATGTTCCAAACAAATACAGAAACAAATAGTAGGTGCTCTATTCTGTTATTCTTTTAATGTTTGCTAGAAAAGTTCACATGCTATCTGGTTCAGATGACTGATTTTATTTTACTGCAGGCATAAGTAATTATATGTCACATTTGTGACATGATCTGCGAGAAGAGTGTCCAGCTGGTTTCCTTTTTCACCAAGAAGCATCAGGTCAGTAGCAAGAGGAACCACGTAGCTTGTAGTTTGCTGAGGTGGATGTTCGTGCCACTAAGGATAAGTGGATTGTCAGCTTCTGTGAAGGAAAGCATCAGTATTCCCATGTCCACAACAAAGCTACCCATCTAATAACAATGTATAGTCTTGTGAAAAAATAAGTACATCCCATGGAAGACTTTTCTCAATCTATCTAAACAAGCAAATATTTCACCCTTTTGATACAGTGCCTACAGATAAAGGTGATGAACAAAACAACAAGGAAAGTGACCTCTTTCAGTCATTTATTCAAGAAAAATATCAATAGATGTAATATTCTTTGGAGAAAGTAAGTACACACTTGGCTTAAGAAGCTAGTATTGCCCCCTTTAACAGAAATAACTTCTTTTAGGTGTTTTGCAAAATTGTCCACCATTCTCTGACATTGGCTTGCTGAAATTTTTGACCACTTTTCTATGCAAAAATTCCTTGAGTTGCAAGATATTTGAGGGTTTTCTTGCATGTATTACCCTTTTCAAATCTCCCCACAACATTTCAGTGAGGTTCAAATCTGGGCTTTGACTAGACCTTTCCATAGCCCTCCATTTCTTCTTTTTGAGCCAATCCTTAGTGGATTTGCTAGTGTGCTTTGGATCATTATCTTGTTGAAAGGTGCAGCTTCAGTTCAACTTCAACTTTTGAACACATGGCCTCATGTTATCTTCAAGCACTCTTTGATACGATTCAGTATTCACAGTTGAATCAATGAATGTAAGCTTCCCAGTCCCTGAGGCAGAAAAGCAACCCCAAACCATAACATTTCCACCACTGTGATTCACAGTTGGTATGAGGTTCTTCTCCTGAAAAGCTGTTTTTGTTCTGCAGCACATGTGTACTCTTACTGTGGTCAGACAACTGTACCTTTGATTTATCTGTCCAGAGCACATTATTCCAAAAGTTCTGGCCTTTCATATTTAATGTTCCTTTTGGACAGCAAAGGCTTTTTACTGGCATGCCTCCCATGCAGGTCAAATTTGTCCGATCTCTTTCTGGTCATAGATGTATGCATTTTCACACTACCAGTTCTAAGAGTAACCTGCAGATCCAGTGATTAAATTTTGGGTTTCTTGGAGACTTCTTTTAGCATCAAACAGTCTGCTCTTGGGCTGAATTTGCTGGAGCAGCCAGTCCTGGACAAATTGGCAGTTGTTTGAAATCTATGGCATTCAAAGATGATTTTCCTAACAGAGGAATGATTTATTTCTATTAATTTTAATATCTTTTTAAGTCCCTTGCCAGATTCATTGGTATCCATGACCTTTTTTTCTGAGGTCCTCAGAAAGCTCTTTAGATCTTGGCATGATAACACCGCACACTTCAATAAGAAACAGAGCATCAGACTCGAGATGTCATATTTAAATAAGACAGGTTCCACCTGGGTGGCACGGTGATGTAGTGGTTAGTGCTGTCGCCTCACAGCAAGAAGGTCCAGGTTCGAGCGCCGTGGCCGGCGAGGGCCTTTCTGTGTGGAGTTTGCATGTTCTCCCTGTGTCCGTGTGGGGGTGCTCCAGTTTCCCCCACAGTCCAAAGACATGCAGGTTAGGTTAATTGGTGACTCTAAATTGACCGTGAGTGTGAATGGTTGTCTGTGTCTATGTATCAGCCCTGTGATGACCTGGCGACTTGTCCAGGGTGTACCCCGCCTTTCGCCCGTAGTTGGCTGGGATAGGCTCCAGCTTGCCTGCAACCCTGTAGAACAGGATAAAGCAGCTAGAGATAATGAGATGAGATGAGGTTCAACCTGCACCTCCAGCTGAAGGAGGTTTGAATCAATGGCTCCTAATTTAGAACACCTGATTCAAATTTTATGGACTTGAAAGTGTGATGATATGTAAGGGTGTACTTACTTTTGCCAGGATGTCCTTACCTTTTTGACTGATTTTTATTAACTTAAATTGTGAAAATAATGTCAATTTTATGTGTCGTTTCTTGGAGTATATTATCTTTATCTATAGGCATTGGATCAATCAG
The DNA here is from genome assembly GCF_027579695.1 of Neoarius graeffei. Taxonomy (NCBI): domain Eukaryota; kingdom Metazoa; phylum Chordata; class Actinopteri; order Siluriformes; family Ariidae; genus Neoarius; species Neoarius graeffei. The sequence goes on from NC_083586.1 coordinate 13,454,277, forward strand.
AGTGAAATATTTGTTTAAATATGTTGAAAAGAGTCTACAGTTTCCATGGGATGTACTTATTTTTTTCACACGACTGTATATTTGACAGTCACTTTTATGCAAAGCAGTTGAAGGTTAATTAAAAGCCTTGCTCAGTGGCAGCTTGGTAACATTGAGATTTGAACTCACAATCTTCTGACTATTAGCCCAAAATTTAAGTTGCTGAGCTGCTACCACCACCACCCATGTAATGGGTGCAAGGCCTATCACTGTTGACGATTGTATGATATGTAAATTAATCTGGTGTCCCCCAGGGACTCCCTTCTTTCCTGGTTGAGGAAGATATGAGAAAGAAGGCAAAAATTACCATAAAACAGAGCAGCCAGAGTTGCTGTTTTATTTCTTTATCCATGTTTTGTGAGGGCTAGGACTTGAATTAAAGATTGAGTGGCAAAGGTGTGGAAAATGTCTAGTTTCTTTACCCCCAACTGATAATTTCAGAGTCCAGAGAACATTGAAGTGATGCATTCTGCATCGAGTGGCATCGAGTGGCATAGATTTGTTTGCACTTGTAAACAAAATAAGGTTTGTGATGGCTTTGAATAACAGTGATGTGCTAAAAGCTTTGGGGAAAATGGTCATTACTTGGATAAGAGGTGTTGGGGGGGGTGCTAAGTGGACTTGCTAAGGTAAACTTACAGCAGGAAAACACGTCACTACAAGACTAGTACATATTCACATTGGTGGCTTCCTAATTTTACTGCTGTGTGTGCAGGGATATAAATAAATAAATAAATAAATAATGAAAAAAGTTGTCACATTAATTACTACTAATTGAGTCCTAAATTCTTGCATGGAAAAAACAAACAAACAAACAAGAGAAACATATTCATGTGTTAAAATCAGACAACAGATGTGTGTTGAAATATTGCTTCGCTGTTCAAACACTTCATTCGTTATTGTTAAACCAAGAGCAGAAAAGACAAATGTCACATAATCTGTTATCACTTTTGTGAACAAATAATAAAAGGGTTAGTGGCAGATTGACATTTTATTACCGTCTGTCAAGTCAAACTCGGAAAACAGAGCGTCAATCAAAATGAATTGAGCTAGCGAATATAAAGGAAAGTAAATAAGGATTAAAGATCACATCCATATGTGCAACATAGCATTCGGGAGGAATGATCACATGATAGCTCGTGTGCGCCCCGGACCCTTAAAAGTGGCGCACAGCCTCAGCCTGGAGGGAAGGACTAACTGTGCCATTGAGATGCCACTGGAGTGAGAGGCTAGTGGCAGCCTATTTGAAACCCACAATGATCCTGTGCAACTGGCGACAGCAGCAAAAGCAGATAGGCAGCCGGTAAGCAGCTGGACTTGAAGTTATGGCCTGTTTGTTACTCAGTGCTGGTGTTGGCAGTCATTAGCTTAGCCACGGGGTCGGTCGCTTGGCAAAATGTGTCTCAGCTGTTAACCCTTGAGTAACATGTGGCTAGTTTATTTGCTTTCCTAGATGTTTGCAAGTTAACACTATGTTGTCTGTGGGAAAAAATGGGGTTTTTGAAATGGTTTAAAGGGTAAGATTAAATGCATTTAAAGTGCTTCATTTATGATTACAAATCAGTGAATTGAAATGGTCAAATTGTATTGTCTTTTATGACATACGGTCATGAAGCACTGTGGTTCATTTTGCATTTAATGTAATTTAAGTCATTTTAATGGGTTTAAATATTTATAAAGATGTTTATTCATTGTTTACACTTGGTTGCAGTTATTTAATGTTACATGTTTATTTGCAGCAATACATCTTGTGCAATATTTAACATTTCTATTTGTGGTTTTTAATTTATTAAAGGTTTTCACCTAAATGGCTAAATGAATAAATGGGGAAAATGGACTAAATGAATGACATAAACATGTTGATGTCCTGAATTTTTAAAATAAAAGAAGAAAGGAGAAGGAAAAAATTGTTTCTTTATTTGAGTGAATTCCCGTCAACTCTTAGCTGAACCATGAGACCGAGAACTGAAGATCCAGGGGAAAAGTCCGGGAGCTTGAGTGGAGCAACAACCTGGAGGCCTGGAGAAGACATAGTTAAGTGGAGAAAAACACCATTAAAGCACCATAAAGAGCCTGTACCTACCGCACCTTACCTGTGAACAGCCTAAAGACTGAAATTAAACATGGCTGACCAAGCTGTTATAAAGTCAGTGGAGCAACTCAAGGTGGAGAAGAAAACAGCTAAAATATCATTCTCTTGTCTGGTCAACAGTATAATCAGAATATACAAAGACATGACTGATGAGGAACTCGGAAACAGTTTCAGCAGACTCACAATAGAGGCTGAGAGAGTCATGGAGATAAATGACGATGTGGAGGCCAAACTCATTGCAGAGCTGGAGGCAGAGCTGGGCACAGATGAAGAAGCGGTGTTAACTGAACGGCAAAAAGCTGACCTGGCAAAGACTGCAAATGAGTGTGAGCTGAAACTGAAAGAGGTCAAAAGTCTGATCCAAGAGACTCTTTGGGCCAACTTTGGAAGGATTGTGGTGTCCACAGCACTACAGGCAGCAGAGGCTGAGTGTGAGCATGTTGATACTGTTCAACCTAATGTCAGCCAGGAGGTGTACGACTTCATGCTCAACTATCTGCAAGGACTGGTAAAGACGGTAAGGGAGGTGCATGGCTGGTGGAAACAGTGGGTCCCTTCAGATGTTCAAAGAGATCTTCAGAGTCAACTGAAAGGGCTTGAACTCCACATCCCCAAGTTGGTGTCCAGGAAGGCTGACTTCATATAGGCAAGGATAAAGGAGGATGCTGAAAGACACTCTCAGATAGTGGTTGTGTCAAGTTATCCCATACCAACCATCAAACTGAAGCCAACAGCAGGGCCATGTAAAGACCTTTGGAGGAGCAGGGGCTCAACATTCAAAAAAGGGCACTTGGAACAAATTTTTCACACAAGTTAACTTTATTCAAAACTAAATTTCAATTGCAACTGAACATTCTGTGTGTCTTGATAGAATATGTTGTGGACATCGTCATTCAGCCTTAAGTTTTCGAAGCTGCTAGAATATGTTATTAACGCCATCGTTCAAACTAAAGTTTCCGAATCTGCCACGTTAATGACATGGATGGAGCAAACGGTTTAAATATAGCCTAGGCGGCTTCATTAAATGATAAACAACCCTACGCATTTACTGTTGTGTTCTAAGCTGCACAATATTGCATGTTCAGATAAGAAATGAAAGGAGACTTTCAGTGTGACCTTACCATGCCGTTCCTCGCACTGTCTCCCACTGTCAACCGCCTGCATGCGCTTTCTGCACGGAGGTTCACTGAATGCATGACGTCATGGATTGATGCCCGCATTTACATAGAAAAACGTTATTTTATAAATCTATAATTTCATATATTATTGTCAAATTGTGGGTGGCACGGTGGTGTAGTGGTTAGCGCTGTCGCCTCACAGCAAGAAGGTCCTGGGTTTGGGGGCCGGCGAGGGCCTTTCTGTGTGGAGTTTGCATGTTCTCCCCGTGTCCACGTGGGTTTCCTCCGGGTGCTCTGGTTTCCCCCACAGTCCAAAGACATGCAGGTTAGGTTAACTGGTGACCCTAAATTGACCGTAGGTGTGAATGTGAGTGTGAATGGTTGTCTGTGTCTATGTGTCAGCCCTGTGATGACCTGGCGACTTGTCCAGGGTGTACCCCGCCTTTCGCCCGTAGTCAGCTGGGATAGGCTCCAGCTTGCCTGCGACCCTGTAGAAGGATAAAGCGGCTAGAGATGATGAGATGAGATTGTCAAATTGTAGAGAATATTGATGTTGGAGCTAACTTATCTTTTACAAATATAAAAAAAACAACAACAAAACAGTCCCTATGAAAAGGGCACTTTGGACAGCAAACAGAAAAGGGGCAGGGGCTAGAGCACCTGTAGCACCGGTTCATTGTACGTGGGTGGCCAACAGCCCTCCCCAAGTTTACTGGCAACAAACATGACTTCCACAGATGGAGGAAGGACTGGGAAGCATTACAGAGACGAGGTGAGCCAACAGGTTCAAGAGAGGTGAAAAAGATTCAATTATTGGACAGTCTTGACGACAAAATCACCAGAGACCTATGCCTCACCACCTACAACACTGCAGATGACATCTTCAGTGTTCTAGGGAACCGCTATGGCAATCAAATGGCCATTGCAATTGAAATAGTGGAGGAGCTACAGAAGATGCCAGCTGTCAGAAGTCATCAGACCCAAAAGATAGTGGAATTAATTCAAGCTGTGGAGAAGGTGCTTCAAGACTTGAGTGACCTCTGAGACACAGGCGCTATTAAAAATCCTCTTGTAACAAAGTCCATTGAAAGTAAACTTCCAGAGACTTTAAAAAAGGAATGGCTGGTCTATGTCACTGACAGGAGAAATGCTGTGGGCCCAGAGAACAGGTTCGATAGTCTCTTGAAGTTCCTGAAAGATCAAGAAAGCATATATGAACAACTTGACCAACTGAGGGAAGAGGAGCCAAGTAGGAAGGAGACCAAGATGGAACCCAGACATGCCAGAACCAAGTCAACAAAGTCAAGCAACGACCAAGTAGGGTGTGTAGTCTGTGGTGATGGAAAGCACAAGAGGAAGCTCTACTTTTGCAAGCAGTTCTGAGCACTAAAGCTAGCAGAGAGGAAAGCTGCAGTGAGGAAACTGGGAGCATGTAGGAGACATCTCGAGGTCCATAATGGCAGCTCATTCTGCAAACCAACCTACTTGTGTAAAGACCAAGACTGTAAGGATGACAGTATTCCTGAACACCACTTTTACCTGTGCCCCCACACTGAAACAAAGAAAAGCGGCACGGGTCAGAAGAGGAGTAGGTTTGGTCCAGAGGAGGATAAAGGCAGGAGGAAATACACAGAGGAGCAGGAGGAGTTCTTCTGTAAACTTTCACCTGATCTGGCAAAACAATGTCGAGATGTGTTCTCCAACGCTGTGTCCAGGGCCTTCAGCACCATAAAAGACCAGCCAAGCCTCTTAGTGGAAAGTGGACTCCAAGAGCTGCCAGTGATAATGATGCTTCTTGAGGTTACAGCTAATGCTGGACAGAAAATTGGGACATTGATTGATTTGGCTTCAGACACCAATTATATAACCCATAAGGCTGCAAGCAGGTTGAACCTCAGAAGTGAAGAAATCACACTCGTTGTCCATGGAGTTGAAGGGATGAAAGTCCAGGTGGAGACAAGGCGATATCTCCTAAAAATTAGAGTAAAAACCACCAAAGGCACCCTCAAACCACACCAACTGGTTTGTTATGGACTTGATAACATCACAGACATCCACAAGCATGTGACACCAAAGCAGCTCCATACATTCTTCCCAGATGTACCACTGGATGAACTTGTAAGACCCAGAGAAATACACCTGCTCATAAGTCACAGAGAAGGCCAGCTCATGCCTCAAAGTGTCAAAGTCGTTGGGGACCTCATTCTGTGGGACAGATCACTGGGGAAGACAGTCAGAGGAACGCATCCTGAACTCTTTGAGGAACTAACTGCGTCAGCCCACATGTCCAAGATGCATTTCACACAATCAATGAGAGTGGCTGCTGAAAAGTATGAGGAACTCATTAGCAGGGTCCCAGAGCAACCTCTGCCGAACAGTCAAGCCGTCATCCAGCTTCAGGAGTCAAGCACTGCAGCTACCAGTCGGGACTTCCTAGAGTGGTGGAGGTGGGACAGCATGTGAATATATGGCCTAAATGACCTGCTAATGAAAGGCCCAGATGTCCTCAACCAGATCCGCACTGTCCTCCTCAGATTCAGAGGTGGAGTGCATGCTGCCCTGGGAGACATCAAGAAGATGTATAATTCCATCTGGTTGAAGGACAGGGAGGTGCACCTGCATAGATTCCTCTGGTATGACACTGAGGAAGAAGAGTTGGGGGAATATGCAATAACAAGAGTAACCATTGGAGACAAGCCAGCAGGGTGTATTGCACAACTAGCAATGTGAGAAACTGCTAACCTCCCTCTTTTCACTCACCTCAAAGAGGAGCAGCAGGTTCTCCAGCATGACAGCTATGTCGATGACATCCTCACATCCCACGACGACCGTGACCAGCTGAAAACCATCACAGCAAATGTGGAACAGATCCTGAAAGCTGGTGGGTTCGAGCTCAAACCTTGGACCTTTTTGGGGCAAAGGGGGAGGAAGGAGTACTGCGACAAACAGGAGAAGACAGCAAAGACCATGGGCCTACCAAACCAAATGTGGGATGAGGACAACAAGGTGCTTGGCCTAGGCTACGTAGTGGAAGAGGACAAACTGCATATCATGATTGCTATCAACTTCTCAAAGAGAAAGAAAAAGATGAGACTTGGTCAAGACCTGCTTCAAGGACAAATCAGAGCCCAGACACCAAACCCCCTGACACGTTGAGTGCTACTCAGCCAAGTATCAGGACTGTATGATTCAGTTGGCCTGGTGACTCCTGCTAAACAAAAAGGGGCCATCCTGGTATGTAGAGCATTCCAAGAAGTAAAAGGAAGACACTCCTTAGTAAAAGACACGTGGGACACGGCACTCTCTGATGACCTCAGGGAGGATGCAATAAAGCTCTTTGAAGAGTACGTCCAGCTTAGCAAAGTTAAGTTCACCAGAGCACTGACACCCCCATGCTTCTCCCATGGACCTTCAGCAATCACATTCTCTGATGGAAGTGAACATGCCTACGGAGCAGTGATGCACTTAAGGTGGGACTCAGACCAAGGCCCAATTGTCAGGCTGGTGGAATCCAAAGCCAAACTGACTCCTTTGGATCAAAAAGGTGATGCTGTCAAAGCAGAGATGTGTGGAGCAGTGTTTGCCTCACGTCTGAAAAAATACTTCAACCAGCACAGCCGGATCCAAGTCAAGAGGTGGTACCATTTCGTTGACAGCCAGACAATCCTTGGTGCAATCCAACAGGAGCGCTATGGCTACTAAACATTCTTTGGCAATAGAATTGGATAAATACACAGTAACACACAGATGCAGGACTGGTGGTGGATTCCTGGCCCGCAAAACATTGCTGATGCATCACAAGAGGAGCCAGCCTGCAAGACCTGGATGAGAATTCAGAGTGGCAGAGTGGGCCAAAGTTTCTGAGCCTCCCAGTAAGTGAGTGGCCAGTCAGATGAGCCAAAGAACTTGCAGCCACTGCCAGAGAGAACATCAATAAGCTGCAGAAGAAGGCATTTGTTGCTGCACTGACAAGAGCCAAGGAAAAGAAACAAGAGCTAAAACAAGAATCAGAACAAGATCAAGAACAGATCCCGACAAAGCAAAGTAGACCACCTGCAGGGCCATCCATCCAAAGTTTTGTGGATGTGAAGCGCTTCAGTGATCTATCCCAGCTGGTTAAGACAGTTGCATGGATCTGGAGAGCAGCGAAAAGGTTAATCAGGCAAAATCAAGCCATGGACAGTCCAAAGTGGGAGGCGGTCTCATCAGCTGGAGTCATCTCTGTAAAAGAAAGCGAGGATGCCCTGAGAGACATTTTACATGCAGCACAACAGGGCACAGCATTTCCAGGCTCCACTACAGACAGGCTGGTGGTCTACAAAGATCAAGACTCTGGGCTCTTGCTTTGTGGAGGTTGAGTGCAAACTTTCAGGGAGTATCAAGTCAGCATCCCCATCCTACCTTATGATGCCTGGGTGTCCATGCTGTTAGCACGGGAGGCCCACAACGAGGCTCATGATGGAGTGGCTGGAACCTTGCTCAGAATGAGGATGAAGGCATGGGTCATAAAGGGCAGGAGAATTGCCCAAAAGGTCGTTGATGGATGCATTGTCTGCAGGAAGGCCAAAGCAAAGAAATGTCAACAAATAAAGGGTGACTTGCTGCCAGAAAGAACTAAGCCTGCTGCACCATTCGAATTCACATCTGTTGACCTTTTTGGACCCTACCAAGTAAAAGACGATGTCAAGAAAAGAGTGACACAAGGTTTGGAGAGTTGTCTTCTGCTGTATGGCCAGCAGGGCCATCCACACCGAACTAGTAAATGCTCTGTCAACAGAAGGTTTCATGATGGCCTATCAAAGATTTACAGCAGTCAGAGGACACCCAAGAAAGATCTGGTCAGATCCAGGCACCAACTTCATTAGAGCAAAACCAGTCTTGGAGGAGCTGTACAGATTCTTGGGGGGCCAAAACAAAGCAGATCTGGAGGAGACCACAGCAAAAAACAGAACAGAGTGGATGTGGAAAATTCATCCAGCTGATTCTCCACACAGGAATGGTGCTGCAGAAGCTGCTGTACATGTTGTAAAGAGGACATTCCAGAGTCTCGGGAGGGAGTCTTTGCTCAGCTACAGTGAGTTCCAGAAAGCTCTTCAGCTAGCGGCCAACCTTGCAAATGAGCGCCCAATTGATGCCAGAGTACAGAGCCGGGAGGACTGCATTCAGTATGTCACACTCAATACTCTTTGACTCGGTCGAGCATCTCAGAGTGGGGATGTCAGAACATTTTACTTTTCCAGCTACCCCTACAAGAGACTCCAAGCAATGCAGGCAGAGGTGACAAAGTTCTAGAGGAGCTGGAGCCAACTCGCTGGTCCACACCTGTTTGTCAGAAGCAAGTGGCACACGGCACAGAGGAATATCACTGTAGGGGATGTTGTCTGGCTTTGTGACCAAAATGCATTAAGGGGGCAGTTCAAGCTCAACAGAGTCGTCAGCATCAATCCAGACAGTCAAGGCCTTGTGAGGGATGTGAACATCAGGATCTTCCCAAGCTATTGCATCCCTGTAACAAAACCTCTGAAGGGAAAGCCAAACCATCCAGGGAAGAAGGAGAAAATCCAAGCTACCATCCTTCACAGGGACGTCAGGCGACTCGTCGTCCTATTACCTGCAGACGAACAACTGAATGACCAAGCCGGTAACCAACCTCAAGTGACCACCAAGTTTGCCTTTGAAGCCGGCGGTCTCCCAAGTGGTTCCATGGGAAGATCGAGTGGGAGGTATCAAGTCAAACTAGGAAAACAGAGTGTCAATCAAAAGGAATTAACTAGCAAATATAAAGGAAAGTAAATAAGGATTAAAGATCACATCCATATGCATGACATAGCGTTCAGGGAGGAATGATCACATGATCGCTCGTGTGCGACCCGGACCCTTAAAAGCGGCGCACAGCCTCAGCCTGGAGGGAAGGACTAACAGTGCCATTGAGACACCACTGGAGTGAGAGGCTAGTGACAGCCTATTTGAAACCCACACTGATCCTGTGCAACTGGAGACAGCAGCAAAAGCAGAGATGCAGCTGGTAAGCAGCTGAACTTGAAGTTATGGCCTGTTTGTTACTCAGTGCTGGTGTCAGCAGTCGTTAGCTTAGCCACAGGGTCAGTTGCTCGGGAAAATGTGTCTCAGCTGTTAACCCTTGAGTAGCATGCGGCTAGTTTATTTGCTTTCCTATATGTTTGCAAGTTAACACTATGTTGTCTGTGGGAAAAAAAATTGGGTTTTTGAAATGGTTTAAAGGGTAAGATTAAATACATTTAAAATGGTTCATTTATGATTACGGGTGGCACGGTGGTGTAGTGGTTAGCACTGTCACCTCACAGCAAGAAAGTCCGGGTTCGAGCCCCGTGGCCAGTGAGGGCCTTTCCATATGGAGTATGCATGTTCTGTCCATGTGGGTTTCCTCCGGGTGCTCCAGTTTCCCCCACAGTCCAAAGACATGTAGGTTAGGTTAACTGGTGACTCTAAAGTGAGTGTGAATGGTTGTCTATGTGATGGCCTGGTGACTTGTCCAGGGTGTACCCTGCCTTTTGCCCATAGTCAGCTGGGATAGGCTCCAGCTTGCCTGCGACCCTGTAAAACAGGATAAAGTGGCTAGAGATAATGAGATGAGATTTATTATTACAAATCGGTGAATTGAAATGGTCAAAATATTAAAAGGTAATTGTATTGTCTTTTATGACATACAATTGTGAAGCACTGTGGTTAATTTTGCATTTGATGTAATTTAAGGCATTTTAATGGGTTTAAATATTTATAAAGATGTTTATTCATTGTTTACACTTGGTTGCACTTATTTAATATTATATGTTTATTTGCAGCAATACAACCCCATTTCCAAAAAAGTTGGGACAAAGTACAAATTGTAAATAAAAATGGAATGCAATCATTTACAAATCTCAAAAACTGATATTGTATTCACAATAGAACATAGACAACATATCAAATGTCGAAAGTGAGACATCTTGAAATTTCATGCCAAATATTAGCTCATTTGAAATTTCATGACAGCAACACATCTCAAAAAAGTTAGGACAGGGGCAATAAGAGGCTGGAAAAGTTAAAGGTACAAAAAAGGAACAGCTGGAGGACCAAATTGCAACTCATTAGGTCAATTGGCAATAGGTCATTAACATGACTGGGTATAAAAAGAGCATCTTGGAGTGGCAGCAGCTCTCAGAAGTAAAGATGGGAAGAGGATCACCAATCCCCCTAATTCTGCGCCGACAAATAGTGGAGCAATATCAGAAAGGAGTTTGACAGTGTAAAATTGCAAAGAGTTTGAACATATCATCATCTACAGTGCATAATATCATCAAAAGATTCAGAGAATCTGGAGGAATCTCTGTGCGTGAGGGTCAAGGCTGGAAAACCATACTGGGTGCCCGTGATCTTCAGGCCCTTAGACGGCACTGCATCACATACAGGCATGCTTCTGTATTGGAAATCACAAAATGGGCTCAGGAATATTTCCAGAGAACATTATCTGTGAACACAATTCACCGTGCCATCCGCCGTTGCCAGCTAAAACTCTATAGTTCAAAGAAGAAGCCGTATCTAAACATGATCCAGAAGTGCAGACGTCTTCTCTGGGCCAAGGCTCATTTAAAATGGACTGTGGCAAAGTGGAAAAGTGTTCTGTGGTCATCTCATCTCATTATCTGTTGCTGCTTTCTCCTGTTCTACAGGGTCGCAGGCAAGCTGGAGCCTATCCCAGCTGACTACGGGCAAAAGGCCGGGTACACCCTGGACAAATCACCAGGTCATCACAGGGCTGACACATAGACACAGACAACCATTCACTTTAGAGTCACCAGTTAACCTAACCTGCATGTCTTTGGGGGAAACCAGAGCACACCCACAGAACATGCAAACTCCACACAGAAAGACCCTTGCTGGCCACGGGGCTCGAACCCGGACCTTCTTGCTGTGAGGTGACAGCACTAACCACCACACCACCATTCTGTGGTCAGATGAATCAAAATTTGAAGTTCTTTATGGAAATCAGGGACGCCGTGTCATTCGGACTAAAGAGGAGAAGGACGACCCAAGTTGTTATCAGCGCTCAGTTCAGAAGCGTGCATCTCTGATGGTATGGGGTTGCATTAGTGCGTGTGGCATGGGCAGCTTACACATCTGGAAAGACACCATCAATGCTGAAAGGTATATCCAGATTCTAGAGCAACATATGCTCCCATCCAGACAACGTCTCTTTCAGGGAAGACCTTGCATTTTCCAACATGACAATGCCAAACCACATACTGCATCAATTACAGCATCATGGCTGCGTAGAAGAAGGGTCCGGGTACTGAACTGGCCAGCCTGCAGTCCAGATCTTTCACCCATAGAAAACATTTGGCGCATCATAAAATGGATGATACGACAAAAAAAGACCTAAGACAGTTGAGCAACTAGAATCCTCCATTAGACAAGAATGGGTTAACATTCCTATCCCTAAACTCGAGCAACTTGTCTCCTCAGTCCCCAGACGTTTACAGACTGTTGTAAAGAGAAAAGGGGATGTCTCACAGTGGTAAACATGGCCTTGTCCCAACTTTTTTGAGATGCGTTGTCTCATCTCATCTCATTATCTCTAGCCGCTTTATCCTTCTACAGGGTCGCAGGCAAGCTGGAGCCTATCCCAGCTGACTACGGGCGAAAGGCAGGGTACACCCTGGACAAGTCACCAGGTCATCACAGGGCTGACACATAGACACAGACAACCATTCACACTCACACCTACGGTCAATTTAGAGCTGGGGTGCCATGGTAACGGCCCGCGGGCCGGATACGGCCCGATTGGTCATCACATCTGGCCCGGTGGTTCATGAGAGTTTTTTTTTAATAATAAATTAATAAAAATCGAATGTTTTGTGTGTTTTTTGTAATGATTTTAAATCTAATGTTTCAATTTGATTCCATTTTCGTGTAATCCATCGGTTCGTTTTTAGCTGCTCTCTGCTTGCTGCAGCATGCGCAGGTTCAATGACCCGGATTTAATGTAGAGTAGGCTAGTTGTTGCTCGTTCACAAGATGTTGTCTAAAAAGAGAAAAGTTGATTCTGAGGGTCGCATCTTTCAGGAAAAATGGAGAGAGAAATACTTTTTATGGGAAGTAGGGGGAAAACCTGTTTGTCTGATTTGTTCGCAACAAGTGGCTGTACCGAAGGAATACAATGTCAAAAGACATTACGAGACCCACGCCGACAAATACAGCCAGTTCACCGGGCAACGCAGGACTGAAAAGCTAAATGAGCTTGCCTCAAACCTTCAAAAACAGCAAGCAGCTTTCTCAAAGTCTCGAGAGACACATGAAGGTTCGTTTTAATATCATACATCATCTTCAGTTCTCCTTTAATGTTAAATGCAGCTGTTTTCAAAGAGGGGTGTCTCAATATCTTTGTTGTACATTTTATTTCATGTTAGGGGCAGTGAAGGCGAGCTACATCATCACGTGGGAGATCGCAAAAGTGTCCAAGCCATTTTCGGAGGGTGCATTCGTCAAGGATAAATACGCATCTGTTGGAATCCAATCTTTCTATCAGTCATTGCCACCAGAGTACCCAATTATCACGGCCTTTGCCGGTAAAATACTCTGTATGTTCGGGACAACATATTTATGTGAACAGGCATTTTCAGTAATGAATATTAATAAATCGAAACTGCGTAGCCGTCTGACCCATGGACATCTCAATGATTTCATGAAAATAGCAACTGCCCAGAGTCTGTCCCCCAATGTCGACAAGCTGGTAAAAAGTAAAAGACTTCTGGCTTCCACATGTAAAATGTAGCTGGTATTTCTCCCCCATGTAACCTTGTGCTGTGTGCTTGAGGGGGAATAAACAGGATGGGTGTGTGGAAATATATGTGGGACTTGACCAGCAAAGTTAATGTGCCATCTGTAGTTTGTTTTTATTGGTATGTTCAGTCATATTTGGCTCTTTTAAACTAATGCTACTGGATATTTAGTCACTTG